>NC_091227.1:23786958-23870010 GCF_040958095.1 Procambarus clarkii
ACCACCAACCACCAACGCCACCCTGGCACCACCACCACACCACACTGCCACCCCTGGCACCACCACCACCACACTGCCACCCTGGCACCACCACCACACTGCCACCCCTGGCACCACCACCACACTGCCACCCCTGGCACCACCACCACCACACTGCCACCCCTGGCACCACCACCACCACACTGCCACCCCTGGCACCACCACCACACACTGCCACCCTGGCACCACCACCACACTGCCACCCCTGGCACCACCACCACACTGCCACCCCTGGCACCACACCACACTGCCACCCTGGCACCACCACCACACTGCCACCCCTGGCACCACCACCACCACACTGCCACCCCTGGCACCACCACCACCACAACTGCCACCCTGGCCCCCTCGCTACACCCAACCACTTCCACCCCTGGCACACACCCCCACACTGACCACCCCTGGCACCACCACACACACTGCCAACCCTGGCACCACCACCCACACTGCCACCCCTGGCACCACCACCACCACACTGCCACCCCTGGCACCACCACCACCACACTGCCACCCCTGGCACCACCACCACACTGCCACCCCTGGCACACACCACCACACTGCCACCCCTGGCACCACCACCACCACACTGCCACCCCTGGCACCACCACCACACACTGCCACCCCTGGCACCACACCACACTGCCACCCCTGGCACCACCACCACACTGCCACCCCTGGCACCACCACCACACTGCCACCCCTGGCACCACCACCACACTGCCACCCCTGGCACCACCACCACACTGCCACCCCTGGCACCACCACCACCACACTGCCACCCTGGCACCACCACCACACTGCCACCCCTGGCACCACCACCACACTGCCACCCCTGGCACCACCACCACACTGCCACCCCTGGCACCACCACCACACACTGCCACCCCTGGCACCACCACCACACTGCCACCCCTGGCACCACCACCACCACACTGCCACCCCTGGCACCACACCACCACACTGCCACCCCTGGCACCACCACCACCACACCTGCCACCCCTGGCACCACCACCACCCCACCACCTGCACCCCTGGCACCACCACCAACACACTGCCACCCTGGCACCACCACCCACCACACTGCCACCCCTGGCACCACCACCACCCCCTGCCACCCCTGGCACCACCACCACCCACACTGCCACCCCTGCACAACCACACCACCACCACACTGCCACCCCTGGCACCACCACCACCAACACACTGCCACCCCTGGCACCACCACCACCACACTGCCACCCCTGGCACACCACCACCACACTGCCACCCCTGGCACCACCTACCACACACTGCCACCCCTGGCACCACACCACCCCACCCACACTGCCACCCCTGGCACCACCCACCACACCACACTGCCACCCCTGGCACCAACACACCACCACACTGCCACCCCTGGCACCACCACCACCACACTGCCACCCCTGGCCACCACCACCACGCACACTGCCACCCCTGGCACCACCACCACACTGCCACCCCCTGGCACCACCACCACACACTGCCACCCCTGGCACCACCACCACACTGCCACCCCTGGCACCACCACCACACTGCCACCCCTGGCACCACCACCACCACACTGCCACCCCTGGCACCACCACCACACTGCCACCCCTGGCACCACCACCACACTGCCACCCCTGGCACCACCACCACACTGCCACCCCTGGCACCACCACCACACTGCCACCCCTGGCACCACCACCACACTGCCACCCCTGGCACCACCACCACACTGCCACCCCTGGCACCACCACCACACTGCCACCCCTGGCACCACCACCACCACACTGCCACCCCTGGCACCACCACCACACTGCCACCCCTGGCACCACCACCACACTGCCACCCCTGGCACCACCACCACACTGCCACCCCTGGCACCACCACCACACTGCCACCCCTGGCACCACCACACCACACTGCCACCCCTGGCACCACCACCACCACACTGCCACCCTGGCACCACCACCACACTGCCACCCCTGGCACCACCACCACACTGCCACCCCTGGCACCACCACCACCACACTGCCACCCCTGGCACCACCACCACCACACTGCCACCCTGGCACCACCACCACAACTGCCACCCCTGGCACCACCACCACCACACTGCCACCCCTGGCCACCACCACCACACTGCACCCCTGGCACCACCACCACCACACTGCCACCCCTGGCACCACCACCACACTGCCACCCCTGGCACCACCACCACCACACTGCCACCCCTGGCACCACCACCACCACACTGCCACCCCTGGCACCACCACCACACTGCCACCCCCTGGCACCACCACCACACTGCCACCCCTGGCACCACCACCACACTGCCACCCCTGGCACCACCACCACACTGCCACCCCTGGCACCACCACACCACACTGCCACCCCTGGCACCACCACCACACTGCCACCCCTGGCACCACCACCACCACACTGCCACCCCTGGCACCACCACCACCCACTGCCACCCCTGGCACCACCACCACCACACTGCCACCCCTGGCACCACCACCACCACACTGCCACCCCTGGCACCACCACCCCACCACACTGCCACCCCTGGCACCACCACCACCACCACACTGCCACCCCTGGCACCACCACCACCACACTGCCACCCTGGCACCACCACACACCACAACTGCCACCCCTGGCACCACACCACCACACTGCCACCCCTGGCACCACCACCACCACACTGCCACCCCTGGCACCACCACCACCACACTGCCACCCCCTGGCACCACCACACCACAACGCCACCCCTGGCACCACCACCACCACACTGCCACCCCTGGCACCACCACACACACTGCCACCCCCTGGCACCACCACCAACACTGCCACCCCTGGCACCACCACCACCCACACTGCACCCCTGGCACCACCACCACACTGCCACCCCTGGCACCACCACACCACACTGCCACCCCTGGCACCACCACCACCACTGCCACCCCCTGGCACCACCACCACACTGCCACCCCCTGGCACCACCACCACACTGCCACCCCTGGGCACCACCACCACACTGCCACCCCTGGCACCACCACCACACTGCCACCCCTGGCACCACCACCACCACACTGCCACCCCTGGCACCACCACCACACTGCCACCCCTGGCACCACCACCACCACACTGCCACCCCTGGCACCACCACCACCACACTGCCACCCCTGGCACCACCACCACCACACTGCCACCCTGGCACCACCACCACCACAACTGCCACCCCTGGCACCACCACCACCACACTGCCACCCCTGGCACCACCACCACCACACTGCCACCCCTGGCACCACCACCACACTGCCACCCCTGGCACCACCACCACCACACTGCCACCCTGGCACCACCACCACCACACTGCCACCCCTGGCACCACCACCACCACTGCCACCCCTGGCACCACACCACCACACTGCCACCCCTGGCACCACCACCACACTGCCACCCCTGGCACCACCACCACCACACTGCCACCCCTGGCACCACCACCACCACACTGCCACCCCTGGCACCACCACCACACTGCCACCCCTGGCACCACCACACTGCCACCCCTGGCACCACCACCACACTGCCACCCCTGGCACCACCACCACACTGCCACCCCTGGCACCACCACCACACTGCCACCCCTGGCACCACCACCACACTGCCACCCCTGGCACCACCACCACCACACTGCCACCCCTGGCACCACCACCATCACTGCCACCCCTGGCACCACCACCACCACACTGCCACCCCTGGCACCACCACCACCACACTGCCACCCCTGGCACCACCACCACCACACTGCCACCCCTGGCACCACCACCACCACACTGCCACCCCTGGCACCATACCACCACACTGCCACCCCTGGCACCACCACCACCACACTGCCACCCCTGGCACCACCACCACACTGCCACCCCTGGCACCACCACCACCACACTGCCACCCCTGGCACCACCACCACCACACTGCCACCCCTGGCACCACCACCACCACACTGCCACCGCTGGCACCACCACCACCACACTGCCACCCCTGGCACCACCACCACACTGCCACCCCTGGCACCACCACCACCACACTGCCACCCCTGGCACCACCACCACCACACTGCCACCCCTGGCACCACCACCACCACAACGCCACCCCTGGCACCAGCACCACGACACTGCCACCCCTGGCACCACCACCACACTGCCACCCCCTGGCACCACCACCAAACTGCCACCCCTGGCACCACCACCATCACACTGCCACCGCTGGCACCACCACCACCACAACGCCACCCCTGGCACCACCACCACCACACTGCCACCCCTGGCACCACCACCACCACACTGCCACCCCTGGCCCCACCACCACCACACTGCCACCCCTGGCATCCACCACCACACTGCCACCCCTGGCACCACCACCACACTGCCACCCCTGGCACCACCACCACCACACTGCCACCCCTGGCACCACCACCACACTGCCACCCCTGGCACCACCACCACACTGCCACCCCTGGCACCACCACCACACTGCCACCCCTGGCACCACCACCACACTGCCACCCCTGGCACCACCACCACACTGCCACCCCTGGCACCACCACCACACTGCCACCCCTGGCACCACCACCACCACACTGCCACCCCTGGCACCACCACCTCACTGCCACCCCTGGCACCACCACCATCACACTGCCACCGCTGGCACCACCACCACCACAACGCCACCCCTGGCACCACCACCACCACACTGCCACCCCTGGCACCACCACCACCACACTGCCACCCCTGGCCCCACCACCACCACACTGCCACCCCTGGCTCCACCACCACACTGCCACCCCTGGCACCACCACCACCACACTGCCACCGCTGGCACCACCACCACCACACTGCCACCCATGGCACCACCACCACCACACTGCCACCCCTGGCACCACCTCCACCACACTGCCACCGCTGGCACCACCACCACCACACTGCCACCCCTGACACCACCACCACCACAACGCCACCCCTGGCACCACCACCACCACACTGCCACCCCTGGCACCACCACCACCACACTGCCACCCCTGGCACCACCACCACCACACTGCCACCCCTGGCTCCACCACCGCACTGCCACCCCTGGCACCACCACCACCACACTGCCACCGCTGGCACCACCACCACCACACTGCCACCCCTGGCACCACCACCACCACACTGCCACCCCTGGCACCACCACCACCACACTGCCACCGCTGGCACCACCACCACCACACTGCCACCCCTGGCTCCACCACCACACTGCCACCCCTGGCACCACCACCACCACAACGCCACCCCTGGCACCACCACCACCACACTGCCACCCCTGGCACCACCACCACCACACTGCCACCCCTGGCTCCACCACCACACTGCCACCCCTGGCACCACCACCACCACACTGCCACCGCTGGCACCACCACCACCACACTGCCACCCCTGGCACCACCACACTGCCACCCCTGGCACCACCACCACCACACTGCCACCGCTGGCACCACCACCACCACACTCCCACCCCTGGCACCACCACAACGACACTGCTACCCCTGGCACCACCAACTTAACCTATCTTACCTAACCTAACTTACCCAACCTAACCTAACCTAACTTTTCTTACCTACCTATCCTAACTTAACGTAAATTACCTAACTTAACCTAACCTAACTTAACCTAACCTAACTTACCTATCCTAACTTACCTATTCTAACTTACCTATCCTAATTTAACTAACCTAACCTAACTTACCTTACCTAACCTAACTTAACCTAACCTAACTTACCTTACCTTACCTTACCTATCCTAACTTAACTAACCTAAACTAACTTACCTTACCTAACCTAACCAAACCTACCTAACCTTACCTAGCCTAGCTTACATAACGTAACCTAACTTACCCAACCTAACCTAACCTAACTTAACATAAATTACTTAACTTAACCTAACTTACCTATCCTAGCTTAACTAACCTAACCTAACCTAACTTAACCTAACCTAACTTACCTAACCTAACTTACCTAACCTACCTATCCTAACTTAACTAACCTAACCTAACCTAACTTAACTAACTTACCTAACTTACCCAAACTAACCTAACCTAACTGTCGCCTGTCGCAGTTGCTGGACCACTATGATATGGCATTAGATGCTATGGAAGACAAACAAAACGCTGATGTAATTTACACAGATTTCGCAAAAGCTTTTGATAAATGTGACCATGGCGTTATTGCACATAAAATGCGTTCAAAAGGAATTACCGGAAAAATAGGCAGATGGATCTACAATTTCCTGACCAACAGAACCCAATGTGTAATAGTCAACAAAATAAAATCCAGCCCATCAACCGTGAAGAGCTCAGTCCCCCAGGGTACTGTGCTTGCTCCAGTACTTTTTCTCATCCTCATATCGGACATAGACAAGATCACAACCTATAGCACTGTATCATCCTTTGCAGATGACACTAGGATCTTCATGAGAGTAGGCAACATAGAGGACACGGCGAACCTCCGGTCAGATGTAGATCAGGTCTTTCTATGGGCTACAGAAAATAATATGGTGTTTAACGAAGATAAGTTCCAGCTCATGCGCTATGGAAAAAATGAAAATATAAAAACGGAAACCACGTACAAAACTCAGGCAAATCATAACATAGAACGTAAAGGCAATGTAAAGGATCTGGGTGTACTCATGTCGGAAGACCTTACCTTTAAAGAACACAATAAAGTAGCCGTCACAACTGCAAGAAAAATGACAGGTTGGATAACAAGAACTTTTCACACAAGAGATGCTATACCGATGATGACACTTTTCAAAACGCTTGTGGTCTCTAGAGTGGAGTACTGCTGCACAATGACAGCCCCTTTCAAAGCTGGAGAAATTGCTGACCTAGAGAGCGTGCAGAGATCCTATACTGCTAGAATCCACTCAGTAAAACACCTAAACTATTGGGACCGAACAAAGAGCCTAAATCTGTACTCCCTTGAGCGCAGGCGGGAGAGATACATAATAATTTACACGTGGAAAATGTTAAAGGGGCTGGTCCCAAACCTGCACACAGAAATAACATCACATGAGACCAGAAGACATGGCAGGATGTGCAGAATACCCCCGTTGAAAAGCGGAGGTGCAACAGGTACTCTGAGAGAGAACTCTATCAACATCAGAGGCCCGAGACTGTTCAATACGCTTCCGCTACACATAAGGGGCATAACTAGCAATCCCCTCACAGTGATAACTGGATAAGAACTGGATAAGCACCTCCAAAGGATACCTGATCAACCAGGCTGTGACTCATACGTCAGGCTGCGAGCAGCCGCGTCCAACAGCCTGGTTGATCAGTCCAGCAACCAGGAGGCCTGGTCGACGACCGGGCCGCGGGGACGCTAAGCCCCGGAAGCACCTCAAGGTAACCTCAAGGTAAGGTAACTTAACATAAATTACCTAACTTACTTATCCTAACTTACATTACCTAACCTAACTTACTTGTCCTTACTTACATTACCTAACCTAACTTACCTTACCATGCCTAACTTACCTATCCTAACTTAACTTAACTAACCTAACTTACCTAACCTAACTTACATATCATAACTTACCCAACCTAACCTAACCTAACTTAACGTAAATTACCTAACTTAACCTTACATATCCAAACTGATGTATCCTAACTTACATAATTATTCCTGCTTGTCTTTTGTGTTTCATCAATCAATGTCTCATATTCATTTGTTCGTTTCAATAGTTAATTTTTCTAATAGTCATTTATGCATTTCAAGGGTTATTTGTTAAAGTTCATCAAGTTGTTCATAAGTTGTATTTATTATGTTTGTTATAATTGTTCTTATTCTTCCACCCTCTAACCTAACCTCTTGTGATCTAAGTGTATTTATTAGGTTTTTTATCATATGTTCTTATTCCCCACCCTTTAACCTAACCTTTCAGAAGTAGTTGATTTAATTACTGTGTTTGACGTATTTGTTAAATATATTATCCTTATCCTAACCATTCAGATAAAGTTTTCTTTCTCCTTTTTGTATATTTTACCCAAACCCACCATCCCACTTAACCTTTCTTCCTTCTTTTACTTTGTTTTTACATATAAGTTTATTCTTTGTCTTATTAAGTACAGTTTTAAGAATCAGATCTACTAAGACTTGAAATTGGGAAAAACAAGAGAGCAAGGTAGTGGGAGCAAGGAGTAAGAGATACTTTACTACATAACCCTAACAGCATCTTCACTTCATAACCCCAACAGCATATTCACCACATAACCCCAGCAGCATCTTCACCACATAACTCCAGCAGCATCTTCACCACACAACCCCCGGCAGCATCTTCACCACATAAATCCAATAGCATCTTCACTACATAACCCCAGCTGCATCTTCACCACATAACCCCCAACAGCATATTCATTTCATAACCCCAACAGCATCATTATCACATAACCCCCAGCAGCATCTTCATCTCACAACCTCAGCAGCATCTTTACCACATAACTCCAGCAGCATCTTCCCCACATAACCCCCTGCAGCATTTTAATCACATAACCCCCAGCAGCATCTTCACCACATAACCCATAGCAGCATCTTCACCACATAACCCCAGCAGCATCTTCACCACATAACCCCAGCAGCATCTTCACTACATAACCCGAACAGCATCTTCACCACACAACTCCAGCAGCATCTTCATTTTATAACACCAGCAACATCTTCACCACATAACCCCAGTAGCATCTTCACCACATAACCCAAGCAGCAGCATCACCTCATAACCCCAGCAGCATCTTCACCACATAACTCCAGCAGCATCTTCACCACGTAACCCCAGCATCATCTTCACTACATAACCCCATTAGCAACTTCTTAACATAAACCCAGCAGCATCTTTACTACATAACCCCAACAGCATCTTCACCACATAACCCAAGCAGATTCTTCACCACATTACTCAAGAAGCATCTTCACTTCATAACCCCAGCAGCATCTTCATTACATAACCCCAATAGCATCTTCACTACATAACCCCAGCAGCATCTTCACTACATAACCCCAGCAGCATCATCATCTCACAACCCCAGCAGCATTTTTACCACATAACTCCCGCAGCATCTTCCCCACATAAGTCCCTGCAGCATTTTCATCACATAACCCCCAGCAGCATCTTCACCACATAACCGCCAGCAGCATCTTCACTACATAACCCCAGCAGCATCTTCATCTCACAACCCCAGCAGCATTTTTACCACATAACCCAAGGAGCATCTTCATCTCACAACCCCAGCAGCATCTTTGCCACATAACTGCAGCAGCATCTTTCCCACATAACCCCCTGCAGCATTTTAATCACATAACCCCCAGCAGCATCTTCACCACATAACCGCCAGCAGCATCTTCACCACATATCCCCAGCAGCTTCTTCACTACATAACCCGAACAGCATCTTTACCACATAACCCCCGCAGCATCTTCACCACATAACTCCAGCAGCATCTTCACTACATAACCCCAGAGGCATCTTCACTACAAAACCCCAACAGCATCTTCACCAGATAACCACCGGCAGCATCTTTACCTCATAACCCCAGCAGCATCTTCATCTCACAACCCCAGCAGCATCTTCATCTCACAACCCCAGCAGCATCTTTACCATATAGCTCCAGCAACATCTTCCCCACATAAACCCCTGCAGCATTTTCACCACATAACCCCAGCAGCATCTTCATTACATAACCCTAGCAGCATCTATACTACATAACCCCTACAGCATCTTTACTTCATAACCCCAACAGCATCTTCACCACATAACCCCAGCAGCATCTTCACTACATAACTCCAGCAACATCTTCACTACATAACCCCAGCAGCATCTTCACCACATGACCACAAAAGCATTTTCACTACATTAACCAAGCATCAATGAAAATCTTCACCACAACCTATATCATCTTCATTTAACCTACAGCAGCATCTTCATTTAACCTACAGCAGCATCTTCACAACATAACTCCAGCAGCATCTTCAATACATAACCAATGCAGCATCTTCACCACATAACTTCAGTGCATCTTCACTACATAACTCTTGAGTCATCTTAACCACACAATCCTCAGCAGCGTCTTCACTACATAACCCCAGCAGCATCTTTACTAAATAACCCCAGAAGCATCTTCACTACATAACCCTAGCAGCATCTTCACCACATAACCACAACGTCATCTTCACTACATAACCCCAGCAGCATCTTCACTACATAACCCCAGCAGCATCTTCATCACATAACCACAACATCATCTTCACTACATAACCCCAAGAGCATCTTCACCACATTATCCCAGCGAAATCTTCACCACATATCCCCAGCAACATCTTCACTCATTATTCCAGCAGCACATTCATCACGTAACACCAACAGCATCTTCATCACATAATCCCAGCAGCATCTTCGTCACTTAACCCCAACAGCATCTTCACCACATAACCCCAACAGCATCTTCACCACATAACCCCAACAGCATCTTCACCACATAACCCCAACAGCATCTTCACTACATAACCCCAGCAGCATCTTCACTACATATACCCAGCACATCTTTACTGCATAACCCCAACAGCATCTTCACTACATAACCCAAGAAGCATCTTCACTACATAACCCAAGAAGCATCTTCACTACATAACGTCAGCAGCATCTTACCCATATAACTCCAGCAGCATCTTCACTACATAACCCCAGCAGCATCTTAACCACATATCCCCAGCAACATCTTCACTCATTACCCCAGCAACATCTTCACTCATTACCCCAGCAACTTCTTCATTACATAACCCCAACAGCATCTTCGTCACATAACCCCCACGGCATCTTCACCACATAACCCCAGCAGCATCTTCGTCACATAACCCCAACAGCATCTTCCCCACATAACCAGAAGCAGCATCTTCATCACATAACCCAACAGCAACTTCACCACATAACCCAAGCAGCATCTTCATCACATAACCCCTACAGCATCTTCACTAAATAACCCCAGCAGCATCTTTACTGCATAACCCCAGCAGCATCTTCACTTCATAACCCCAACGGCATATTCACCACATAACCCCAGCAGCATCTTCACCACATAACTCCAGCAGCATCTTCACTACATAACCCCAGAGGCATCTTCACTACAAAACCCCAACAACATCTTCACCAGATAACCACCGGCAACATCTTTACCTCATAACCCCAGCAGCATCTTCATCTCACAACCCCAGCAGCATCTTCATCTCACAACCCCAGCAGCATCTTTACCACATAGCTCCAGCAACATCTTCCCCACATAAACCCTGCAGCATTTTCACCACATACCCCCAGCAGCATCTTCATTACATAACCCTAGCAGCATCTATACTACATAACCCGTACAGCATCTTTACTACATAACCCCAACAGCATCTTCACCACATAACCCCAGCAGCATCTTCACTACATAACTCCAGCAACATCTTCACTACATAACCCCAGCAGCATCTTCACCACATGACCACAAAAGCATTTTCAATACATTAACCAAGCATCAATGAAAATCTTCACCACAACCTATATCATCTTCATTTAACCTAGAGCAGCATCTTCACAACATAACTCCAACATCTTCACCACACAGCCCAGCAGCATCTTCAGTACATAACTCCTGAATCACCTTAACCACACAATCCTCAACAGCGTCTTCACTACATAACTCAATGAACATCGTCACCACAACCTATATCATCTTCATTTAGCCTACAGCAGCATCTTCAATACATAACGCCAGCAGCATCTTTACTCCATAACCCAAGCAGCGTCTTCATCACATAACCCCTACAGCATCTTCACTAAATAACCCCAGCAGCATCTTTACTGCATAACTCCAGCAGCATCTTCACTGCATAACCCCAGCAGCATCTTCACTACTTAACAGCAGCAGCATCTTCACTACATATCCCCAGCCGCATCTTCACCACATATCCCCAGCAACATCTTCACTCATTACCCCAGCAGCATCTTCATCACATAACCCCAACAGCATCTTCACCACATAACCCATGTCCAGCAGCATCTTGACTACAAAACTCTTGAATCATCTTAACCACACATCCCCTAGCAGCGTCTTCACTACATAACACAATGAACATCTTCTCCACAACCTATATCATCTTCATTTAACATACAGCAGAATCTTCACTACATAACCCCAGCAGTATCTTCACCAAGTAACCACAACAGCATCTTCCTTACATAACCCCAGCAGCATCTTCACTACATAACCCCAGCAGCATCTTCACCACATAACCCCCGCAGCATCTTCACCACATTACCCCAACAGCATCATCACTTCATTTCCTCAGTAGCATCTTCATTACATAACTCCTGAATCATCTTAACCACACAATCCTCAGCAGCGTCTTCACTACATAACTCAATGAACATCTTCACCACAACATTTATCATCTTCAATTAACTTTCAGCAGCAGTTTCACTGCATAACCCCATCAGCATCTTCACCACATAACCACAAAAGCATTTTCACTACATTAACCAAGCATCAATGAAAATCTTCACCACAACCTATATCATCTTCATTTAACCTACAGCAGCATCTTCATTTAACCTACAGCAGCATCTTCACAACATAACCCCAGCAGCATCTTCAATACATAACCAATGCAGCATCTTCACCACATAACTTCAGTGCATCTTCACTACATAACTCTTGAGTCATCTTAACCACACAATCCTCAGCAGCGTCTTCACTACATAACCCCATCAGCATCTTTACTATATAACCCCAGAAGCATCTTCACTACATAACCCTAGCAGCATCTTCACCACATAACCACAACATCATCTTCACTACATAACCCCAGCAGCATCTTCACTACATAACCCCAGCAGCATCTTCATCACATAACCACAACATCATCTTCACTACATAACCCCAAGAGCATCTTCACCACATTATCCCAGCGAAATCTTCACCACATATCCCCAGCAACATCTTCACTCATTATTCCAGCAGCACATTCATCACGTAACACCAACAGCATCTTCATCACATAATCCCAGCAGCATCTTCGTCACTTAACCACAACAGCATCTTCACCACATAACCCCAACAGCATCTTCACCACATAACCCCAACAGCATCTTCACCACATAACCCCAACAGCATCTTCACTACATAACCCCAGCAGCATCTTCACTACATATACCCAGCACATCTTTACTGCATAACCCCAACAGCATCTTCACTACATAACCCAAGAAGCATCTTCACTACATAACCCAAGAAGCATCTTCACTACATAACGTCAGCAGCATCTTACCCACACAACTCCAGCAGCATCTTCACTCATTACCCCAGCAACATCTTCACTCATTACCCTAGCAACTTCTTCACCACATAACCCCAACAGCATCTTCGTCACATAACCCCCACGGCATCTTCACCACATAACCCCAGCAGCATCTTCACTACATAACTCCAGCAACATCTTCACTACATAACCCCAGCAGCATCTTCACCACATGACCTCAAAAGCATTTTCACTACATTAACCAAGCATCAATGAAAATCTTCACCACAACCTATATCATCTTCATTTAACCTACAGCAGCATCTTCATTTAACCTACAGCAGCATCTTCACAACATAACTCCAGCAGCATCTTCAATACATAACCAATGCAGCATCTTCACCACATAACTTCAGTGCATCTTCACTACATAACTCTTGAGTCATCTTAACCACACAATCCTCAGCAGCGTCTTCACTACATAACCCCAGCAGCATCTTTACTAAATAACCCCAGAAGCATCTTCACTACATAACCCTAGCAGCATCTTCACCACATAACCACAACATCATCTTCACTACATAACCCCAGCAGCATCTTCACTACATAACCCCAGCAGCATCTTCATCACATAACCACAACATCATCTTCACTACATAACCCCAAGAGCATCTTCACCACATTATCCCAGCGAAATCTTCACCACATATCCCCAGCAACATCTTCACTCATTATTCCAGCAGCACATTCATCACGTAACACCAACAGCATCTTCATCACATAATCCCAGCAGCATCTTCGTCACTTAACCCCAACAGCATCTTCACCACATAACCCCAACAGCATCTTCACCACATAACCCCAACAGCATCTTCACCACATAACCCCAACAGCATCTTCACTACATAACCCCAGCAGCATCTTCACTACATATACCCAGCACATCTTTACTGCATAACCCCAACAGCATCTTCACTACATAACCCAAGAAGCATCTTCACTACATAACCCAAGAAGCATCTTCACTACATAACGTCAGCAGCATCTTACCCATATAACTCCAGCAGCATCTTCACTACATAACCCCAGCAGCATCTTAACCACATATCCCCAGCAACATCTTCACTCATTACCCCAGCAACATCTTCACTCATTACCCCAGCAACTTCTTCATTACATAACCCCAACAGCATCTTCGTCACATAACCCCCACGGCATCTTCACCACATAACCCCAGCAGCATCTTCGTCACATAACCCCAACAGCATCTTCCCCACATAACCAGAAGCAGCATCTTCATCACATAACCCAACAGCAACTTCACCACATAACCCAAGCAGCATCTTCATCACATAACCCCTACAGCATCTTCACTAAATAACCCCAGCAGCATCTTTACTGCATAACCCCAGCAGCATCTTCACTTCATAACCCCAACGGCATATTCACCACATAACCCCAGCAGCATCTTCACCACATAACTCCAGCAGCATCTTCACTACATAACCCCAGAGGCATCTTCACTACAAAACCCCAACAGCATCTTCACCAGATAACCACCGGCAACATCTTTACCTCATAACCCCAGCAGCATCTTCATCTCACAACCCCAGCAGCATCTTCATCTCACAACCCCAGCAGCATCTTTACCACATAGCTCCAGCAACATCTTCCCCACATAAACCCTGCAGCATTTTCACCACATAACCCCAGCAGCATCTTCATTACATAACCCTAGCAGCATCTATACTACATAACCCGTACAGCATCTTTACTACATAACCCCAACAGCATCTTCACCACATAACCCCAGCAGCATCTTCACTACATAACTCCAGCAACATCTTCACTACATAACCCCAGCAGCATCTTCACCACATGACCACAAAAGCATTTTCAATACATTAACCAAGCATCAATGAAAATCTTCACCACAACCTATATCATCTTCATTTAACCTAGAGCAGCATCTTCACAACATAACTCCAACATCTTCACCACACAGCCCAGCAGCATCTTCAGTACATAACTCCTGAATCACCTTAACCACACAATCCTCAACAGCGTCTTCACTACATAACTCAATGAACATCGTCACCACAACCTATATCATCTTCATTTAGCCTACAGCAGCATCTTCAATACATAACCCCAGCAGCATCTTTACTCCATAACCCAAGCAGCATCTTCATCACATAACCCCTACAGCATCTTCACTAAATAACCCCAGCAGCATCTTTACTGCATAACTCCAGCAGCATCTTCACTGCATAACCCCAGCAGCATCTTCACTACTTA
The DNA here is from genome assembly GCF_040958095.1 of Procambarus clarkii. NCBI lineage: Eukaryota > Metazoa > Arthropoda > Malacostraca > Decapoda > Cambaridae > Procambarus > Procambarus clarkii. The sequence goes on from NC_091227.1 coordinate 23,802,668, forward strand.
ACAGCAGCAGCATCTTCACTACATATCCCCAGCCGCATCTTCACCACATATCCCCAGCAACATCTTCACTCATTACCCCAGCAGCATCTTCATCACATAACCCCAACAGCATCTTCACCACATAACCCATGTCCAGCAGCATCTTGACTACAAAACTCTTGAATCATCTTAACCACACATCCCCTAGCAGCGTCTTCACTACATAACACAATGAACATCTTCTCCACAACCTATATCATCTTCATTTAACATACAGCAGAATCTTCACTACATAACCCCAGCAGTATCTTCACCAAGTAACCACAACAGCATCTTCCTTACATAACCCCAGCAGCATCTTCACTACATAACCCCAGCAGCATCTTCACCACATAACCCCCGCAGCATCTTCACCACATTACCCCAGCAGCATCATCACTTCATTTCCTCAGTAGCATCTTCATTACATAACTCCTGAATCATCTTAACCACACAATCCTCAGCAGCGTCTTCACTACATAACTCAATGAACATCTTCACCACAACATTTATCATCTTCAATTAACTTTCAGCAGCAGTTTCACTGCATAACCCCATCAGCATCTTCACCACATAACCACAAAAGCATTTTCACTACATTAACCAAGCATCAATGAAAATCTTCACCACAACCTATATCATCTGCATTTAACCTACAGCAGCATCTTCATTTAACCTACAGCAGCATCTTCACAACATAACCCCAGCAGCATCTTCAATACATAACCAATGCAGCATCTTCACCACATAACTTCAGTGCATCTTCACTACATAACTCTTGAGTCATCTTAACCACACAATCCTCAGCAGCGTCTTCACTACATAACCCCATCAGCATCTTTACTATATAACCCCAGAAGCATCTTCACTACATAACCCTAGCAGCATCTTCACCACATAACCACAACATCATCTTCACTACATAACCCCAGCAGCATCTTCACTACATAACCCCAGCAGCATCTTCATCACATAACCACAACATCATCTTCACTACATAACCCCAAGAGCATCTTCACCACATTAGCCCAGCGAAATCTTCACCACATATCCCCAGCAACATCTTCACTCATTATTCCAGCAGCACATTCATCACGTAACACCAACAGCATCTTCATCACATAATCCCAGCAGCATCTTCGTCACTTAACCACAACAGCATCTTCACCACATAACCCCAACAGCATCTTCACCACATAACCCCAACAGCATCTTCACCACATAACCCCAACAGCATCTTCACTACATAACCCCAGCAGCATCTTCACTACATATACCCAGCACATCTTTACTGCATAACCCCAACAGCATCTTCACTACATAACCCAAGAAGCATCTTCACTACATAACCCAAGAAGCATCTTCACTACATAACGTCAGCAGCATCTTACCCACACAACTCCAGCAGCATCTTCACTCATTACCCCAGCAACATCTTCACTCATTACCCTAGCAACTTCTTCACCACATAACCCCAACAGCATCTTCGTCACATAACCCCCACGGCATCTTCACCACATAACCCCAGCAGAATCTTCGTCACATAACCCCAACAGCATCTTCCCCACATAAGCAGAAGCAGCATCTTCATCACATAACCCAACAGCAACTTCACCACATAACCCCAGCAGCATCTTCATCACAACCCCAAAAGCATCTTCATTACATATCCCCAGCAGCGTCTTCACTACTTTACCCAACAGCCATTTCACTACATAACCCCAGCAGCATCTTCACAACTTTACCCCATCACCATTTTCACCACATAACTCCAACAGTATCTTCATTTCATGTCCCCAGCAGCATCCTCACTACATAACCCCAACAGCATCTTCATTACATAGCCCCAACAGTATTTTGACTACATAACCCCAGCAGCATCTTCACCACATAAGCCAAGCAGCACCTGCATCACATAACCCCTACAGCATCTTCACTACATAACCCCAGCAACTTCTTCACTACATAATCCCAGCAGCATCTTCACATTACCAAAGCAGCAACTTCACTACATAACCCCATCAGCATCTTCACTACATAACCCCAGCAGCATCTTCACCACATAACTCCAGGAGCATCTTCATCAAATAACCCAACAGCATCTTTACCACATATCCCAAGCAGCATTTTCACCACATAACCACAGCAGCATCTTCGTCACATAACCCCGAAAGCATCTTCTCTACATAACCCCAGCAGTAGCTTCACTACATAACCCCAGCAGCATCTTCGCTACATAACTCCTGAATCATGTTAACAACACAATCCTCAGCAGTGTCTTCACTACATAACTCAATGAACATCTTCACCACAACCAATATCATCTTCATATAACGTACAACAGCATCTTTACTACATAACCCCAGCAAAATCTTCACTACATCACCACATTAGCATCTTCACCACATAACCAGAGCAGCATCTTCACCACATTACCCCAGCAGCATCTTCACTACGTAACTCCTGATTCAACTTAACCACACTATCCACAGCAGCCTCTTTACTACATAACTCAATGAACATCTTCACCACAACCTATATCATCTTCATTTAACCTACAATATCATCTTCACTACATAACACCAGCAGCGTCTTCTCCACATAACCACAGCAGCCTCTTCACTACATAACCCCAGCAGCATCTTCAATACATACCCCAGCAGCATCTTCACCACGTAACTCCAGCAACATCTTTACTACGTAACCCCTGAATCATCTTAACCACACAATCCTCAGCACCGTCTTCACTACATAACTCAAAGACCATCTTCACCACAACCAATATCATCTTCATTTAACGTACAACAGCATCTTTACTACATAACCCCAGCAGCATCTTCACTACATAACCCGAACAACATCTATACCACATAAACCCAGCAGCATCTTTACCTCATAACCCAAGGAGCATCTTCATCTCACAACCCCAGCAGCATCTTTGCCACATAACTGCAGCAGCATCTTTCCCACATAACCCCCTGCAGCATTTTAATCACTTAACCCCCAGCAGCATCTTCACCACATAACCGCCAGCAGCATCTTCACCACATATCCCCAGCAGCTTCTTCACTACATAACCCGAACAGCATCTTCACCACATAACCCCCGCAGCATCTTCATTACATAACTCCAGCAGCATTTTCACCACATAACCCCAGCATCATCTTCACTACATAACCCCATTAGCATCTTCTCAACATAACCCCAGCAGCATCTTCACTACATAACCCCAACAGCATCGTCACCTTTTAACACCAGCAGCTTTTTTACCACGTAACCCCAACAGCATCTTCACTACGTAACTCCAACAGCATCTTCTCTACATAACCCCAGCAGCATCTTAAATACATAACCCCAACAGCATCTTCACCACATTACCACAGCAACATCTTCACACATTACACCAGCAGAATCTTCACCACATATCCCTAGCAAGATCTTCACTTATTTCCCAGCAGTATTTTCATCACATATTCCCACCAACATCTTCACTCATTACCCCAGCAGCATCTTCACCCCATACACTAGCAGTATCTTCATCACATAACCCCAACGGCATCTTCACCACATAACCCCAGCAGCATCTTCGTCACATAACCCGAACAGCATCTTCACTACATTTCCCCGGCAGCGTCTTCACTACTTTACCCAACAGCCTTTTCACTACATAACCCAAGCAGCATCTTTATCACATACCCAACATCATCATCACCACATAAACCCAGCAGTATCTTCACAACATAACCCAAGCAGCATCTTCATCACATAACCCCAGCAGCATCTTCACTACATAAGAGCAGAAGAATCTTCACTGCATAACCCCAGCAGCATCTTCACTACATAACCCCAGCAGCATCTTCACTCATTACCCCAGCAATATCTTCACCACATAACTGCAACAGCATCTTCACTACATAACCCCAGCAGCATCTTCACCACATAACCCCAGAAGCATCTTCACCACATAACCCCAGCAGCATCTTTACCACATAACCCCAGGACCATCTTCATCGCACAACGCCAGCAGCATCCTTACCACATAACTGTAGCAGCATCTTTCCCACATAACCCGAACAGCATCTTCACCACATAACCCCCAGCAGCATCTTCACCACATAATCCTAACGGCATCTTCAGCACATAACCCCAGCAGCTTCTTCACCACATAATCCTAACGGCATCTTCAGCACATAACCCCAGCAGCTTCTTCGTCACATAACCTCAACAGCATCTTCACTACATTTCCCCAGCAGTGTCTTCACTACTTTACCCAACAGACTTTTCACTACATAACCCAAGCAGCATCTTCACAACATTACCCCATCAGCATTTTCACGACATAACTCCAACAGTATTTTCAGTACATACCCCCAGCAGCATCTTCATCACATAACCCAACAGCATCATCACTACATAACCCCAGCAGCATCTTCACCACATAACCCAAACAGCATCTTCATCACATAACCCCTACAGCATCTTCACTAAATAACCCCAGCAGCATCTTTACTGCATAACTCCAGCAGCATCTTCACTTCATAACCCCAACGGCATATTCACCACATAACTCCAGCAGCATCTTCACTACATAACCCCAGCAGCATCTTCACCACATAACTCCAGCAGCATCTTCACCACACAACCCCCGGCAGCATCTTCACCACATAAATCCAATAGCATCTTCACTACATAACCCCAGCTGCATCTTCACCACATAACCCCCAACAGCATATTCATTTCATAACCCCAACAGCATCTTTATCACATAACCCCCAGCAGCATCTTCATCTCACAACCTCAGCAGCCTCTTTACCACATAACTCCAGCAGCATCTTCCCCACATAACCCCCTGCAGCATTTTAATCACATAACCCCCAGCAGCATCTTCACCACATAACCCACAGCAGCATCTTCACCACATATCCCCAGCAGCATCTTCACCACATAACCCCAGCAGCATCTTCACTACGTAACCCGAACAGCATCTTCACCACACAACTCCAGCAGCATCTTCATTTTATAACACCAGCAACATCTTCATTTTATAACACCAGCAACATCTTCACCACATAACCCCAGTAGCATCTTCACCACATAACCCAAGCAGCAGCATCACCTCCTAACCCCAGCAGCATCTTCACCACATAACTCCAGCAGCATCTTCACCACGTAACCCCAGCATCATCTTCACTACATAACCCCATTAGCAACTTCTTAACATAAGCCCAGCAGCATCTTCACTACATAACCCCAACAGCATCTTCACCACATAACCCAAGCAGATTCTTCACCACATTACTCAAGAAGCATCTTCACTTCATAACCCCAGCAGCATCTTCATTACATAACCCCAATAGCATCTTCACTACATAACCCCAGCAGCATCTTCACTACATAACCCCAGCAGCATCTTCATCTCACAACCCCAGCAGCATTTTTACCACATAACTCCCGCAGCATCTTCCCACATAAGCCCCTGCAGCATTTTCATCACATAACCCCCCAGCAGCATCTTCACCACATAACCCCCTCAGCATCTTCACCACATAACCCCATCAGCTTCTTCATAACATAGCCCCAGCAGCATCTTAACTACATAACCCGAACAGCATCTTCACCACATAACCCCAGCAGTATCTTCATTACATAACCCAGGCAGCATCTTTACTACATAACCCCAACAGCATCTTCACTACATAACCCCAGCAGCATCTTCACAACATACCCCCAGCAGCATCTTCACAACATAACCCCTAGCAGCATCTTCACCACATAACCCCAGCAGCATCTTTACCTCATAACCCAAGGAGCATCTTCATCTCACAACCCCAGCAGCATCTTTGCCACATAACTGCAGCAGCATCTTTCCCACATAACCCCCTGCAGCATTTTAATCACATAACCCCCAGCAGCATCTTCACCACATAACCGCCAGCAGCATCTTCACCACATATCCCCAGCAGCTTCTTCACTACATAACCCGAACAGCATCTTTACCACATAACCCCCGCAGCATCTTCACAACATAACTCCAGCAGCATCTTCACTACATAACCCCAGAGGCATCTTCACTACAAAACCCCAACAGCATCTTCACCAGATACCCACCGGCAGCATCTTTACCTCATAACCCCAGCAGCATCTTCATCTCACAACCCCAGCAGCATCTTCATCTAACAACCCCAGCAGCATCTTTTCCACATAGCTCCAGCAACATCTTCCCCACATAAACCCCTGCAGCATTTTCACCACATAACCCCAGCAGCATCTTCATTACATAACCCTAGCAGCATCTATACTACATAACCCCTACAGCATCTTTACTTCATAACCCCAACAGCATCTTCACCACATAACCCCAGCAGCATCTTCACTACATAACTCCAGCAACATCTTCACTACATAACCCCAGCAGCATCTTCACCACATGACCACAAAAGCATTTTCACTACATTAACCAAGCATCAATGAAAATATTCACCACAACCTATATCATCTTCATTTAACCTAGAGCAGCATCTTCACAAGATAACTCCAACATCTTCACCACACAGCCCAGCAGCATCTTCAATACATAACCCCAGCAACATCTTTACTACATAACCCAAGCAGCATCTTCATCACATAACCCCTACAGCATCTTCACTAAATAACCCCAGCAGCATCTTTACTGCATAACCCCAGCAGCATCTTCACTGCATAACCCCAGCAGCATCTTCACTACTTAACAGCAGCAGCATCTTCACTACATATCTCCAGCCGCATCTTCACCACATATCCCTAGCAACATCTTCACTCATTACCCCAGCAGCATCTTCATCACATAACCCCAACAGCATATTCACCACATAACCAATGTCCAGCAGCATCTTGACTACAAAACTCTTGAATCATCTTAACCACACATCCCCTAGCAGCGTCTTCACTACATAACACAATGAACATCTTCTCCACAACCTATATCATCTTCATTTAACATACAGCAGAATCTTCACTACATAACCCCAGCAGTATCTTCACCAAGTAACCACAACAGCATCTTCCTTACATAACCCCAGCAGCATCTTCACTACATAACCCCAGCAGCATCTTCACCACATAACCCCCGCAGCATCTTCACCACATTACCCCAGCAGCAGCATCACTTCATTTCCTCAGTAGCATCTTCATTACATAACTCCTGAATCATCTTAACCACACAATCCTCAGCAGCGTCTTCACTACATAACTCAATGAACATCTTCACCACAACATTTAACATCTTCAATTAACTTTCAGCAGCAGTTTCACTGCATAACCCCATCAGCATCTTCACCACATAACCACAAAAGCATTTTCACTACATTAACCAAGCATCAATGAAAATCTTCACCACATAACTTCAGTGCATCTTCACTACATAACTCTTGAGTCATCTTAACCACACAATCCTCAGTAGCGTCTTCACTACATAACCCCAGCAGCATCTTTACTAAATAACCCCAGAAGCATCTTCACTACATAACCCTAGCAGCATCTTCACCACATAACCACAACATCATCTTCACTACATAACCCCAAGAGCATCTTCACCACATTAGCCCAGCGAAATCTTCACCACATATCCCCAGCAACATCTTCACTCATTATTCCAGCAGCACATTCATCACGTAACACCAACAGCATCTTCATCACATAATCCCAGCTGCATCTTCGTCACTTAACCCCAACAGCATCTTCACCACATAACCCCAACAGCATCTTCACCACATAACCCCAACAGCATCTTCACCACATAACCCAACAGCATCTTCACTACATAACCCCAGCAGCATCTTCACTACATATACCCAGCACATCTTCACTGCATAACCCCAACAGCATCTTCACTACATAACCCAAGAAGCATCTTCACTACATAACCCAAGAAGCATCTTCACTACATAACGTCAGCAGCATCTTACCCACATAACTCCAGCAGCATCTTCACTACATAACCCCAGCAGCATCTTCACCACATATCCCCAGCAACATCACTCATTACCCCAGCAACATCTTCACTCATTACCCCAGCAACTTCTTCATTACATAACCCCAACAGCATCTTCGTCACATAACCCGAACAGCATCTTCCCCACATAACCAGAAGCAGCATCTTCATCACATAACCCAACAGCAACTTCACCACATAACCCAAGCAGCATCTTCATCACATAACCCCTACAGCATCTTCACTAAATAACCCCAGCAGCATCTTTACTGCATAACCCCAGCAGCATCTTCACTTCATAACCCCAACGGCATATTCACCACATAACCCCAGCAGCATCTTCACCACATAACTCCAGCAGCATCTTCACTACATAACCCCAGAGGCATCTTCACTACAAAACCCCAACAGCATCTTCACCAGATAACCACCGGCAGCATCTTTACCTCATAACCCCAGCAGCATCTTCATCTCACAACCCCAGCAGCATCTTCATCTCACAACCCCAGCAGCAACTTTACCACATAGCTCCAGCAACATCTTCCCCACATAAACCCCTGCAGCATTTTCACCACATAACCCCAGCAGCATCTTCATTACATAACCCTAGCAGCATCTATACTACATAACCCCTACAGCATCTTTACTACATAACCCCAACAGCATCTTCACCACATAACCCCAGCAGCATCTTCACTACATAACTCCAGCAACATCTTCACTACATAACCCCAGCAGCATCTTCACCACATGACCACAAAAGCATTTTCACTACATTAACCAAGCATCAATGAAAATCTTCACCACAACCTATATCATCTTCATTTAACCTAGAGCAGCATCTTCACAACATAACTCCAACATCTTCACCACACAGCCCAGCAGCATCTTCAGTACATAACTCCTGAATCATCTTAACCACACAATCCTCAACAGCGTCTTCACTACATAACTCAATGAACATCGTCACCACAACCTATATCATCTTCATTTAGCCTACAGCAGCATCTTCAATACATAACCCCAGCAGCATCTTTACTACATAACCCAAGCAGCATCTTCATCACATAACCCCTACAGCATCTTCACTAAATAACCCCAGCAGCATCTTTACTGCATAACCCCAGCAGCATCTTCACTGCATAACCCCAGCAGCATCTGCACTACTTAACAGCAGCAGCATCTTCACTACATATCCCCAGCCGCATCTTCACCACATATCCCCAGCAACATCTTCACTCATTACCCCAGCAGCATCTTCATCACATAACCCCAACAGCATCTTCACCACATAACCAATGTCCAGCAGCATCTTGACTATAAAACTCTTGAATCATCTTAACCACACATCCCCTAGCAGCGTCTTCACTACATAACACAAAGAACATCTTCTCCACAACCTATATCATCTTCATTTAACATACAGCAGAATCTTCACTACATAACCCCAGCAGTATCTTCACCAAGTAACCACAACAGCATCTTCCTTACATAACCCCAGCAGCATCTTCACTACATAACCCCAGCAGCATCTTCACCACATAACCCCCGCAGCATCTTCACCACATTACCCCAGCAGCATCATCACTTCATTTCCTCAGTAGCATCTTCATTACATAACTCCTGAATCATCTTAACCACACAATCCTCAGCAGCGTCTTCACTACATAACTCAATGAACATCTTCACCACAACATTTATCATCTTCAATTAACTTTCAGCAGCAGTTTCACTGCATAACCCCATCAGCATCTTCACCACATAACCATAAAAGCATTTTCACTACATTAACCAAGCATCAATGAAAATCTTCACCACAACCTATATCATCTTCATTTAACCTACAGCAGCATCTTCATTTAACCTACAGCAGCATCTTCACAACATAACCCCAGCAGCATCTTCAATACATAACCAATGCAGCATCTTCACCACATAACTTCAGTGCATCTTCACTACATAACTCTTGAGTCATCTTAACCACACAATCCTCAGCAGCGTCTTCACTACATAACCCCAGCAGCATCTTTACTAAATAACCCCAGAAGCATCTTCACTACATAACTCTAGCAGCATCTTCACCACATAACCACAACATCATCTTCACTACATAACCCCAGCAGCATCTTCACTACATAACCCCAGCAGCATCTTCATCACATAACCACAACATCATCTTCACTACATAACCCCAAGAGCATCTTCACGACATTAGCCCAGCGAAATCTTCACCACATATCCCCAGCAACATCTTCACTCATTATTCCAGCAGCACATTCATCACGTAACACCAACAGCATCTTCATCACATAATCCCAGCAGCATCTTCGTCACTTAACCCCAACAGCATCTTCACCACATAACCCCAACAGCATCTTCACCACATAACCCCAACAGCATCTTCACCACATTACCCCAACAGCATCTTCACTACATATACACAGCACATCTTTACTGCATAACCCCAACAGCATCTTCACTACATAACCCAAGAAGCTTCTTCACTACATAACCCAAGAAGCATCTTCACTACATAACGTCAGCAGCATCTTACCCACATAACTCCAGCAGCATCTTCACTACATAACCCCGGCAGCATCTTCACCACATATCCCCAGCAACATCTTCACTCATTACCCCAGCAACATCTTCACTCATTACCCCAGCAACTTCTTCACCACATAACCCCAACAGCATCTTCGTCACATAACCCCCACGGCATCTTCACCACATAACCGCAGCAGCATCTTCGTCACATAACCCCAACAGCATCTTCCCCACATAACCAGAAGCAGCATCTTCATCACATAACCCAACAGCAACTTCACCACATAACCCCAGCAGCATCTTCATCACAACCCCAAAAGCATCTTCATTACATATCCCCAGCAGCGTCTTCACTACTTTACCCAACAGCCATTTCACTACATAACCCCAGCAGCATCTTCACAACTTTACCCCATCACCATTTTCACCACATAACTCCAGCAGTATCTTCATTTCATGACCCCAGCAGCATCCTCACTACATAACCCCAACAGCATCTTCATTACATAGCCCCAACAGTATTTTGACTACATAACCCCAGCAGCATCTTCACCACATAAGATTACGGCCCTCTCGGGACGCAACGGGGTCCTTACTCTGATGTTGTTAGAGGAAGATATATGTATCCGTTCCCAAGCCAGTATTGGCTATCAAGGGATGAGATCCGTGACGCAAGTAACTTAAAAGGGAGTAGGGAAAGAAAGCTAAGAACTTAAGATTATACTTGTCACCATCACCAATTAAATATATAAAATCAAAACGTGCACAGGGGGAGGGGTATTAACACTATACAAGGGGATTATACACAATATAGTCTTCTGCTGAAGACTCTGGTGCCACAACTCTCGGTGCCGAGTCCTTGTTGCTTCTTCGTGGCCACACAACGAAATATCCAAAGAAGTTGAGCCTACCCTGGCCACAGGTCAGCGAAAACACAGGTCCACTGGGGGCACCGTCGTGGAGGCCGTCAACCACACGTCCAGCTGGTCTGCTGGCAGGTACTGAGCCACCAAGGCTGGTACGGCCAGTCCACGAACGATATAAGGGGTACGCCCTAGACAGGAGTCTCGTGTGATATCACAAATCACCCTCCTGTCCTCAATACCCCAGTGGATGATCGTCTACAACAGTCGGTCCCGGGTAAATCCTCTTACTGCCACTCCACTGGCAGGCTAACACACCACAGTGTTCTTCCGGGGGGACGACTTCCCAACAGCTGCAGCAACGTTCAAGGTATGGAGACTGGCTGCCTCGGGTAGACTGACTCAACTTTCAACACAGCGGTCCCAGGTCGACTCTGTAAACAGACACGTCATCAATGACTGGGACACACTAAAACACCTTACTTACGGGCTCTGGCACAAACACCTGACGTATCCAGTCCATAGATGGCGCTGTCGTCGGAGCACCACCTCACCAGAGGTCAGTGGCGGCGGTGTAGAGTGCTGAACGGGACTGGAAACTGGCCCTCGTAGCTGATACACGGCATCCTCACCAGGTGTCGTCGGCGTTTGGCGGGGGGGGGTTTCGGGAGCCGACCCACAGATGGCGCGGTCGTTTACTACTCCGTGCTCGGACGCTGGATCCGGGTTCGTAACAGCCAAGCAGCACCTGCATCACATAACCCCTATAGCATCTTCACTACATAACCCCAGCAACTTCTTCACTACATAATCCCAGCAGCATCTTCACATTACCAAAGCAGCAACTTCACTACATAACCCCATCAGCATCTTCACTACATAACCCCAGCAGCATCTTCACCACATAACTCCAGGAGCATCTTCATCACATAACCCAACAGCATCTTTACCACATATCCCAAGCAGCATCTTCACCACATAACCACAGCAGCATCTTCGTCACATAACCCCAAAAGCATCTTCTCTACATAACCCCAGCAGTAGCTTCACTACATAACCCCAGCAGCATCTTCGCTGCATAACTCCTGAATCATGTTAGCAACACAATCCTCAGCAGTGTCTTCACTACATAACTCAATGAACATCTTCACCACAACCAATATCATCTTCATATAACGTACAACAGCATCTTTACTACATAACCCCAGCAAAATCTTCACTACATAACCCCAGCAGCATCTTCACTACTTAACAGCAGCAGCATCTTCACTACATATCTCCAGCCGCATCTTCACCACATATCCCCTGCAACATCTTCACTCATTACCCCAGCAGCATCTTCATCACATAACCCCAACAGCATCTTCACCACATAACCCATGTCCAGCAGCATCTTGACTACAAAACTCTTGAATCATCTTAACCACACATCCCCTAGCAGCGTCTTCACTACATAACACAATGAACATCTTCTCCACAACCTATATCATCTTCATTTAACATACAGCAGAATCTTCACTGCATAACCCCAGCAGTATCTTCACCAAGTAACCACAACAGCATCTTCCTTACATAACCCCAGCAGCATCTTCACTACATAACCCCAGCAGCATCTTCACCACATAACCCCCGCAGCATCTTCACCACATTACACCAGCAGCATCATCACTTCATTTCCTCAGTAGCATCTTCATTACATAACTCCTGAATCATCTTAACCACACAATCCTCAGCAGCGTCTTCACTACATAACTCAATGAACATCTTCACCACAACATTTATCATCTTCAATTAACTTTCAGCAGCAGTTTCACTGCATAACCCCATCAGCATCTTCACCACATAACCACAAAAGCATTTTCACTACATTAACCAAGCATCAATGAAAATCTTCACCACAACCTATATCATCTTCATTTAACCTACAGCAGCATCTTCATTTAACCTACAGCAGCATCTTCACAACATAACCCCAGCAGCATCTTCAATACATAACCAATGCAGCATCTTCACCACATAACTTCAGTGCATCTTCACTACATAACTCTTGAGTCATCTTAACCACACAATCCTCAGCAGCGTCTTCACTACATAACCCCAGCAGCATCTTTACTAAATAACCCCAGAAGCATCTTCACTACATAACCCTAGCAGCATCTTCACCACATAACCACAACATCATCTTCACTACATAACCCCAGCAGCATCTTCACTACATAACCCCAGCAGCATCTTCATCACATAACCACAACATCATCTTCACTACATAACCCCAAGAGCATCTTCACCACATTATCCCAGCGAAATCTTCACCACATATCCCCAGCAACATCTTCACTCATTATTCCAGCAGCACATTCATTACGTAACACCAACAGCATCTTCATCACATAATCCCAGCAGCATCTTCGTCACTTAACCCCAACAGCATCTTCACCACATAACCCCAACAGCATGATGACCAGACCACACACTAGAAATTGAAGAGACGACGACGTTTCGGTCCGTCCTGGACCATTCTCAAGTCGATTGACAATCGACTTGAGAATGGTCCAGGACGGACCGAAACGTCGTCGTCTCTTCAATTTCTAGTGTGTGGTCTGGTCATCATACTTCAGCCACGTTATTGTGACTCATCGCCCCAACAGCATCTTCACCACATAACCCCAACAGCATCTTCACCACATAACCCCAACAGCATCTTCACTACATAACCCCAGCAGCATCTTCACTACATATACCCAGCACATCTTTACTGCATAACCCCAACAGCATCTTCACTACATAACCCAAGAAGCATCTTCACTACATAACCCAAGAAGCATCTTCACTACATAACCCAAGAAGCATCTTCACTACATAACGTCAGCAGCATCTTACCCACATAACTCCAGCAGCATCTTCACTACATAACCCCAGCAGCATCTTCACCACATATCCCCAGCAACATCTTCACTCATTACCCCAGCAACATCTTCACTCATTACCCCAGCAACTTCTTCACCACATAACCCCAACAGCATCTTCGTCACATAACCCCCACGGCATCTTCACCACATCACCCCAGCAGCATCTTCGTCACATAACCCCAACAGCATCTTCCCCACATAACCAGAAGCAGCATCTTCATCACATAACCCAACAGCAACTTCACCACATAACCCCAGCAGCATCTTCATCACAACCCCAAAAGCATCTTCATTACATATCCCCAGCAGCGTCTTCACTACTTTACCCAACAGCCATTTCACTACATAACCCCAGCAGCATCTTCACAACTTTACCCCATCACCATTTTCACCACATAACTCCAGCAGTATCTTCATTTCATGACCCCAGCAGCATCCTCACTACATAACCCCAACAGCATCTTCATTACATAGCCCCAACAGTATTTTGACTACATAACCCCAGCAGCATCTTCACCACATAAGCCAAGCAGCACCTGCATCACATAACCCCTACAGCATCTTCACTACATAACCCCAGCAACTTCTTCACTACATAATCCCAGCAGCATCTTCACATTACCAAAGCAGCAACTTCACTACATAACCCCATCAGCATCTTCACTACATAACCCCAGCAGCATCTTCACCACATAACTCCAGGAGCATCTTCATCACATAACCCAACAGCATCTTTACCACATATCCCAAGCAGCATCTTCACCACAAAACCTCAGCAGCATCTTCGTCACATAACCCCAAAAGCATCTTCTCTACATAACCCCAACAGTAGCTTCACTACATAACCCCAGCAGCATCTTCGCTACATAACTCCTGAATCATGTTAACAACACAATCCTCAGCAGTGTCTTCACTACATAACTCAATGAACATCTTCACCACAACCAATATCATCTTCATATAACGTACAACAGCATCTTTACTACATAACCCCAGCAAAATCTACACTACATCACCACATTAGCATCTTCACCACATAACCAGAGCAGCATCTTCACCACATTACCCCAGCAGCATCTTCACTACGTAACGCCTGATTCAACTTAACCACACTATCCACAGCAGCCTCTTTACTACATAACTCAATGAACATCTTCACCACAACCTATATCATCTTCATTTAACCTACAATATCATCTTCACTACATAACCACAGCAGCCTCTTCACTACATAACCCCAGCAGCCTCTTCACTACATAACCCCAGCAGCATCTTTACTACATAACCCCAGCAGCATCTTCACTACATAACCCGAACAACATCTATACCACATAAACCCAGCAGCATCTTCACTACATAACCCCAGCAGCATCTTTACCTCATAACCCAAGGAGCATCTTCATCTCACAACCCCAGCAGCATCTTTGCTACATAACTGCAGCAGCATCTTTCCCACATAACCCCCTGCTGCATTTTAATCACATAACCCCCAGCAGCATCTTCACCACATAACCGCCAGCAGCATCTTCACCACATATCCCCAGCAGCTTCTTCACTACATAACCCGAACAGCATCTTCACCACATAACCCCCGCAGCATCTTCATTACATAACTCCAGCAGCATTTTCACCACATAACCCCAGCAGCATCTTCACTACATAACCCCAACAGCATCGTCACCTTTTAACACCAGCAGCATCTTCACCACGTAACCCCAACAGCATCTTCACTACGTAACTCCAACAGCATCTTCTCTACATAACACCAGCAGCATCTTAAATACATAACCCCAACAGCATCTTCACCACATTACCACAGCAACATCTTCACACATTACACCAGCAGAATCTTCACCACATATCCCTAGCAAGATCTTCACTTATTTCCCAGCAGTATTTTCATCACATATTCCCACCAACATCTTCACTCATTACCCCAGCAGCATCTTCACCACATACACTAGCAGTATCTTCATCACATAACCCCAACGGCATCTTCACCACATAACCCCAGCAGCATCTTCGTCACATAACCCGAACAGCATCTTCACTACATTTCCCCAGCAGCGTCTTCACTACTTTACCCAACAGCCTTTTCACTACATAACCCAAGCAGCATCTTTATCACATACCCAACTTCATCATCACCACATAACCCCAGCAGTATCTTCACAACATAACCCAAGCAGCATCTTCATCACATAACCCCAGCAGCATCTTCATCACATAACCCCAGCAGCATCTTCACTACATAAGAGCAGAAGAATCTTCACTGCATAACCCCAGCAGCATCTTCACTACATAACCCCAGCAGCATCTTCACAACATAAGAGCAGCAGTATCTTCGCTACATAACCCCAGCCGCATCTTCACCATATATCCCCAGCAACATCTTCACTCATTACCCCAGCAATATCTTCACCACATAACTGCAATAGCATCTTCACTACATAACCCCAGCAGCATCTTCACCACATAACCCCAGAAGCATCTTCACCACATAACCCCAGCAGCATCTTTACCACATAACCCCAGGAGCATCTTCATCGCACAACGCCAGCAGCATCCTTACCACATAACTGTAGCAGCATCTTTCCCACATAACCCGAACAGCATCTTCACCACATAACCCCCAGCAGCATCTTCACCACATAATCCTAACGGCATCTTCAGCACATAACCCCAGCAGCTTCTTCACCACATAATCCTAACGGCATCTTCAGCACATAACCCCAGCAGCTTCTTCATCACATAACCTCAACAGCATCTTCACTACATTACCCCAGCAGTGTCTTCACTACTTTACCCAACAGACTTTTCACTACATAACCCAAGCAGCATCTTCACAACATTACCCCATCAGCATTTTCACGAGATAACTCCAACAGTATTTTCAGTACATACCCCCAGCAGCATCTTCATCACATAACCCAACAGCATCATCACTACATAACCCCAGCAGCATCTTCACCACATAACCCAAACAGCATCTTTATCACATAACCCCTACAGCATCTTCACTAAATAAGCCCAGCAGCATCTTTACTGCATAACTCCAGCAGCATCTTCACTTCATAACCCCAACGGCATATTCACCACATAACTCCAGCAGCATCTTCACTACATAACCCCAGAGGCATCTTCACTACAAAACCCCAACAGCATCTTCACCAGATAACCACCGGCAGCATCTTTACCTCATAACCCCAGCAGCATCTTCATCTCACAACCCCAGCAGCATCTTCATCTCACAACCACAGCAGCATCTTTACCACATAGCTCCAGCAACATCTTCCCCACATAAACCCCTGCAGCATTTTCACCACATAAACCCAGCAGCATCTTCATTACATAACCCTAGCAGCATCTATACGACATAACCCCTACAGCATCTTTACTACATAACCCCAACAGCATCTTCACCACATAACCCCAGCAGCATCTTCACTACATAACTCTAGCAACATCTTCACTACATAACCCCAGCAGCATCTTTACCACATGACCACAAAAGCATTTTCACTACATTAACCAAGCATCAATGAAAATCTTCACCACAACCTATATCATCTTCATTTAACCTAGAGCAGCATCTTCACAACATAACTCCAACATCTTCACCACACAGCCCAGCAGCATCTTCACTACATAACTCCTGAATCATCTTAACCACACAATCCTCAACAGCGTCTTCACTACATAACTCAATGAACATCGTCACCACAACCTATATCATCTTCATTTAGCCTACAGCAGCATCTTCAATACATAACCCCAGCAGCATCTTTACTACATAACCCAAGCAGCATCTTCATCACATAACCCCTACAGCATCTTCACTAAATAACCCCAGCAGCATCTTTACTGCATAACCCCAGCAGCATCTTCACTGCATAACCCCAGCAGCATCTTCACTACTTAACAGCAGCAGCATCTTCACTACATATCCCCAGCCGCATCTTCACCACATATCCCCAGCAACATCTTCACTCATTACCCCAGCAGCATCTTCATCACATAACCCCAACAGCATCTTCACCACATAACCCATGTCCAGCAGCATCTTGACTACAAAACTCTTGAATCATCTTAACCACACATCCCCTAGCAGCGTCTTCACTACATAACACAATGAACATCTTCTCCACAACCTATATCATCTTCATTTAACATACAGCAGAATCTTCACTACATAACCCCAGCAGTATCTTCACCAAGTAACCACAACAGCATCTTCCTTACATAACCCCAGCAGCATCTTCACTACATAACCCCAGCAGCATCTTCACCACATAACCCCCGCAGCATCTTCACCACATTACCCCAGCAGCATCATCACTTCATTTCCTCAGTAGCATCTTCATTACATAACTCCTGAATCATCTTAACCACACAATCCTCAGCAGCGTCTTCTCTACATAACTCAATGAACATCTTCACCACAACATTTATCATCTTCAATTAACTTTCAGCAGCAGTTTCACTGCATAACCCCATCAGCATCTTCACCACATAACCACAAAAGCATTTTCACTACATTAACCAAGCATCAATAAAAATCTTCACCACAACCTATATCATCTTCATTTAACCTACAGCAGCATCTTCATTTAACCTACAGCACCATCTTCACAACATAACCCCAGCAGCATCTTCAGTACATAACCAATGCAGCATCTTCACCACATAACTTCAGTGCATCTTCACTACATAACTCTTGAGTCATCTTAACCACACAATCCTCAGCAGCGTCTTCACTACATAACCCCAGCAGCATCTTTACTAAATAACCCCAGAAGCATCTTCACTACATAACCCTAGCAGCATCTTCACCACATAACCACAACATCATCTTCACTACATAACCCCAGCAGCATCTTCACTACATAATCCCAGCAGCATCTTCGTCACTTAACCCCAACAGCATCTTCACCACATAACCCCAACAGCATCTTCACCACATAACCCCAACAGCATCTTCACCACATAACCCCAACAGCATCTTCACTACATAACCCCAGCAGCATCTTCACTACATATACCTAGCACATCTTTACTGCATAACCCCAACAGCATCTTCACTACATAACCCAAGAAGCATCTTCACTACATAACCCAAGAAGCATCTTCACTACATAACGTCAGCAGCATCTTACCCACATAACTCCAGCAGCATCTTCACTACATAACCCCAGCAGCATCTTCACCACATATCCCCAGCAACATCTTCACTCATTACCCCAGCAACATCTTCACTCATTACCCCAGCAAAATCTTCACTACATAACCCCTGCAAAATCTTCACTACATCACCACATTAGCATCTTCACCACATAACCAGAGCAGCATCTTCACCACATTACCCCAGCAGCATCTTCACTACGTAACTCCTGATTCAACTTAACCACACTATCCACAGCAGCCTCTTTACTACATAACTCAATGAACATCTTCACCACAACCTATATCATCTTCATTTAACCTACAGCATCATCTTCACTACATAACACCAGCAGCATCTTCTCCACATAACCACAGCAGCCTCTTCACTACATAACCCCAGCAGCATCTTCAATACATACCCCAGCAGCATCTTCACCACGTAACTCCAGCAACATCTTTACTACATAACCCCTGAATCATCTTAACCACACAATCCTCAGCCCCGTCTTCACTACATAACTCAAAGAACATCTTCACCACAACCAATATCATCTTCGTTTAGCGCACAACAGCATCTTTACTACATAACCCCAGCAGCATCTTCACTACATAACCCGAAGAACATCTATACCACATAAACCCAGCAGCATCTTCACCACATAACCCCAGCAGCATCTTTACCTCATAACCCAAGGAGCATCTTCATCTCACAACCCCAGCAGCATCTTTGCCACATAACTGCAGCAGCATCTTTCCCACATAACTGCAGCAGCATCTTTCCCACATAACCCCCTGCAGCATTTTAATCACATATCCCCCAGCAGCATCTTCACCACATAACCGCCAGCAGCATCTTCACCACATATCCCCAGCAGCTTCTTCACTACATAACCCGAACAGCATCTTCACCACATAACCCCCGCAGCACCTTCATTACATACCTCCAGCAGCATTTTCACCACATAACCCCAGCATCATCTTCACTACATAACCCCATTAGCATCTTCTCAACATAACCTCAGCAGCATCTTCACTACATAACCCCAACAGCATCGTTACCTTTTAACACCAGCAGCATCTTCACCACGTAACCCCAACAGCATCTTCACTACGTAACTCCAACAGCATCTTCTCTACATAACCCCAGCAGCATCTTAAATACATAACCCCAACAGCATCTTCACCACATTACCACAGCAACATCTTCACACATTACACCAGCAGAATCTTCACCACATATCCCTAGCAAGATCTTCTCTTATTTCCCAGCAGTATTTTCATCACATATTCCCACCAACATCTTCACTCATTACCCCAGCAGCATCTTCACCACATACACTAGCAGTATCTTCATCACATAACCCCAGCAGCATCTTCGTCACATAACCCCAACAGCATCTTCACTACATTTCCCCAGCAGCGTCTTCACTACTTTACCCAACAGCCTTTTCACTACATAACCCAAGCAGCATCTTAATCACATACCCAACATCATCATCACCACATAACCCCAGCAGCATCTTCACAACATAACCCAAGCAGCATCTTCATCACATAACCCCAGCAGCATCTTCATCACATAACCCCAGCAGCATCTTCACTACATAAGAGCAGAAGAATCTTCACTGCATAACCCCAGCAGCATCTTCACTACATAACCCCAGCAGCATCTTCACCACATATCCCCAGCAACATCTTCACTCATTACCCCAGCAACTTCTTCACCACATAACCCCAACAGCATCTTCGTCACATAACCACCACGGCATCTTCACCACATAACCCCAGCAGCATCTTCGTCACATAACCCCAACAGCATCTTCACCACATTACCACAGCAACATCTTCACTCATTACACCAGCAGAATCTTCACCACATATCCCTAGCAAGATCTTCACTTATTTCCCAGCAGTATTTTCATCACATATTCCCACCAACATCTTCACTCATTACCCCAGCAACATCTTCACCACATACACTAGCAGTATCTTCATCACATAACACCTACAGCATCTTCACTACATAACCCCAGAAGGATCTTCACTGCATAACCCCAGCAGCATCTTCACTACATAACCCCAGCAGCATCTTCACTACTTAACAGCAGCAGCATCTTCACTACATATCCCCAGCCGCATCTTCACCACATATCCCCAGCAACATCTTCACTCATTACCCCAGCAGCATCTTCATCATATAACCCCAACATCATCTTCACCACATAACCCCAGCAGCATCTTCATCACTTAACCCCAACAGAATTTTTTACCGCATAACCCTAGCAGCATCTTCACCACATAACCCAACAGCCTTTTCACTACATAACCCCAGCAGCATCTTTATCACATTATCCCTTCAGCTTCCTCCCCACATAATTCCAGCAGCATCTTCATTACATAACCCCAACAGTATTTTCACTACATAACCCCAGCAGCTTCTTCATCACATAACCCAACAGCATCTTCACCACATAACTCCAGCAGCATCTTCACTACAAATCTCTGAATCATCTTAACCACACAATCCTTAGCAGCGTCTTCACTACATAACCCCAAGAGCATCTTCACCACATTAGCCCAGCGAAATCTTCACCACATATCCCCAGCAACATCTTTTCTCATTATTCCAGCAGCACATTCATCACGTAAAACCAACAGCATCTTCATCACATAATCCCAGCAGCATCTTCGTCACTTAACCCCAACAGCATCTTCACCACATAACTCCAACAGCATCTTCACCACATAACCCCAACAGCATCTTCACCACATAACCCCAACAGCATCTTCACTACATAACCCCAGCAGCATCTTCACTACATATACCCAGCACATCTTTACTGCATAACCCCAACAGCATCTTCACTACATAACCCAAGAAGCATCTTCACTACATAACCCAAGAAGCATCTTCACTACATAACGTCAGCAGCATCTTACCCACATAACTCCAGCAGCATCTTCACTACATAACCCCAGCAGCATCTTCACCACATATCCCCAGCAACATCTTCACTCATTACCCCAGCAACTTCTTCACCACATAACCCCCAACAGCATCTTCGTCACATAACCCCCACGGCATCTTCACCACATAACCCCAGCAGCATCTTCGTCACATAACCCCAACAGCATCTTCCCCACATAACCAGAAGCAGCATCTTCATCACATAACCCAACAGCAACTTCA
The DNA here is from genome assembly GCF_040958095.1 of Procambarus clarkii. Taxonomy (NCBI): domain Eukaryota; kingdom Metazoa; phylum Arthropoda; class Malacostraca; order Decapoda; family Cambaridae; genus Procambarus; species Procambarus clarkii. The sequence goes on from NC_091227.1 coordinate 23,825,327, forward strand.
CCACATAACCCCAGCAGCATCTTCATCACAACCCCAAAAGCATCTTCATTACATATCCCCAGCAGCGTCTTCACTACTTTACCCAACAGCCATTTCACTACATAACCCCAGCAGCATCTTCACAACTTTACCCCATCACCATTTTCACCACATAACTCCAACAGTATCTTCATTTCATGTCCCCAGCAGCATCCTCACTACATAACCCCAACAGCATCTTCATTACATAGCCCCAACAGTATTTTGACTACATAACCCCAGCAGCATCTTCACCACATAAGCCAAGCAGCACCTGCATCACATAACCCCTACAGCATCTTCACTACATAACCCCAGCAACTTCTTCACTACATAATCCCAGCAGCATCTTCACATTACCAAAGCAGCAACTTCACTACATAACCCCATCAGCATCTTCACTACATAACCCCAGCAGCATCTTCACCACATAACTCCAGGAGCATCTTCATCACATAACCCAACAGCATCTTTACCACATATCCCAAGCAGCATCTTCACCACATAATCACAGCAGCATCTTCGTCACATAACCCCAAAAGCATCTTCTCTACATAACCCCAGCAGTAGCTTCACTACATAACCCCAGCAGCATCTTCGCTACATAACTCCTGAATCATGTTAACAACACAATCCTCAGCAGTGTCTTCACTACATAACTCAATGAACATCTTCACCACAACCAATATCATCTTCATATAACGTACAACAGCACCTTTACTACATAACCCCAGCAAAATCTTCACTACATAACCCCAGCAAAATCTTCACTACATCACCACATTAGCATCTTCACCACATAACCAGAGCAGCATCTTCACCACATTACCCCAGCAGCATCTTCACTACGTAACTCCTGATTCAACTTAACCACACTATCCACAGCAGCCTCTTTACTACATAACTCAATGAACATCTTCACCACAACCTATATCATCTTCATTTAACCTACAGCATCATCTTCACTACATAACCCCAGCAGCATCTTCACTACATAACCCGAACAACATCTATACCACATAAACCGAGCAGCATCTTCACCACATAACCCCAGCAGCATCTTTACCTCATAACCCAAGGAGCATCTTCATCTCACAACCCCAGCAGCATCTTTGCCACATAACTGCAGCTGAATCTTTCCCACATAACCCCCTGCAGCATTTTAATCACATAACCCCAGCAGCATCTTCACCACATAACCGCTAGCAGCATCTTCACCACATATCCCCAGCAGCTTCTTCACTACATAACCCGAACAGCATCTTCACCACGTAACCCCCGCAGCATCTTCATTACATAACTCCAGCAGCATTTTCACCACATAACCCCAGCATCATCTTCACTACATAACCCCATTAGCATCTTCTCAACATAACCCCAGCAGCATCTTCACTACATAACCCCAACAGCATCGTCACCTTTTAACACCAGCAGCATCTTCACCACGTAACCCCAACAGCATCTTCACTACGTAACTCCAACAGCATCTTCTCTACATAACCCCAGCAGCATCTTAAATACATAACCCCAACAGCATCTTCACCACATTACCACAGCAACATCTTCACTCATTACACCAGCAGAATCTTCACCACATATCCCTAGCAAGATCTTCACTTATTTCCCAGCAGTATTTTCATCACATATTCCAACCAACATCTTCACTCATTACCCCAGCAACATCTTCACCACATACACTAGCAGTATCTTCATCACATAACACCTACAGCATCTTCACTACATAACCCCAGAAGGATCTTCACTGCATAACCCCAGCAGCATCTTCACTACATAACCCCAGCAGCATCTTCACTACTTAACAGCAGCAGCATCTTCACTACATATCCCCAGCCGCATCTTCACCACATATCCCCAGCAACATCTTCAATCATTACCCCAGCAGCATCTTCATCATATAACCCCAACATCATCTTCACCACATAACCCCAGCAGCATCTTCATCACTTAACCCCAACACCATCTTTACCGCATAACCCTAGCAGCATCTTCACCACATAACCCAACAGCCTTTTCACTACATAACCCCAGCAGCATCTTTATCACATTATCCCTTCAGCTTCCTCCCCGCATAATTCCAGCAGCATCTTCATTACATAACCCCAACAGTATTTTCACTACATAACCCCAGCAGCTTCTTCATCACATAACCCAACAGCATCTTCACCACATAACTCCAGCAGCATCTTCACTACAAATCTCTGAATCATCTTAACCACACAATCCTTACCAGCGTCTTCACTACATAACCCCAAGAGCATCTTCACCACATTAGCCCAGCGAAATCTTCACCACATATCCCCAGCAACATCTTTTCTCATTATTCCAGCAGCACATTCATCACGTAACACCAACAGCATCTTCATCACATAATCCCAGCAGCATCTTCGTCACTTAACCCCAACAGCATCTTCACCACATAACTCCAACAGCATCTTCACCACATAACCCCAACAGCATCTTCACCACATAACCCCAACAGCATCTTCACTACATAACCCCAGCAGCATCTTCACTACATATACCCAGCACATCTTTACTGCATAACCCCAACAGCATCTTCACTACATAACCCAAGAAGCATCTTCACTACATAACCCAAGAAGCATCTTCACTACATAACGTCAGCAGCATCTTACCCACATAACTCCAGCAGCATCTTCACTACATAACCCCAGCAGCATCTTCACCACATATCCCCAGCAACATCTTCACTCATTACCCCAGCAACTTCTTCACCACATAACCCCAACAGCATCTTCGTCACATAACCCCCACGGCATCTTCACCACATAACCCCAGCAGCATCTTCGTCACATAACCCCAACAGCATCTTCCCCACATAACCAGAAGCAGCATCTTCATCACATAACCCAACAGCAACTTCACCACATAACCCCAGCAGCATCTTCATCACAACCCCAAAAGCATCTTCATTACATATCCCCAGCAGCGTCTTCACTACTTTACCCAACAGCCATTTCACTACATAACCCCAGCAGCATCTTCACAACTTTACCCCATCACCATTTTCACCACATAACTCCAACAGTATCTTCATTTCATGTCCCCAGCAGCATCCTCACTACATAACCCCAACAGCATCTTCATTACATAGTTCCAACAGTATTTTGACTACATAACCCCAGCAGCATCTTCACCACATAAGCCAAGCAGCACCTGCATCACATAACCCCTACAGCATCTTCACTACATAACCCCAGCAACTTCTTCACTACATAATCCCAGCAGCATCTTCACATTACCAAAGCAGCAACTTCACTACATAACCCCATCAGCATCTTCACTACATAACCCCAGCAGCATCTTCACCACATAACTCCAGGAGCATCTTCATCACATAACCCAACAGCATCTTTACCACATATCCCAAGCAGCATCTTCACCACATAACCACAGCAGCATCTTCGTCACATAACCCCAAAAGCATCTTCTCTACATAACCCTAGCAGTAGCTTCACTACATAACCCCAGCAGCATCTTCGCTACATAACTCCTGAATCATGTTAACAACACAATCCTCAGCAGTGTCTTCACTACATAACTCAATGAACATCTTCACCACAACCAATATCATCTTCATATAACGTACAACAGCATCTTTACTACATAACCCAAGAAGCAAAATCTTCACTACATAACCCCAGCAAAATCTTCACTACATCACCACATTAGCATCTTCACCACATAACCAGAGCAGCATCTTCACCACATTACCCCAGCAGCATCTTCACTACGTATCTCCTGATTCAACTTAACCACACTATCCACAGCAGGCTCTTTACTACATAACTCAATGAACATCTTCACCACAACCTATATCATCTTCATTTAACCTACAGCATCATCTTCACTACATAACACCAGCAGCATCTTCTCCACATAACCACAGCAGCCTCTTCACTACATAACCCCAGCAGCATCTTCAATACATACCCCAGCAGCATCTTCACCACGTAACTCCAGCAACATCTTTACTACATAACCCCTGAATCATCTTAACCACACAATCCTCAGCACCGTCTTCACTACATAACTCAAAGAACATCTTCACCACAAATAATATCATCTTCATTTAACGTACAACAGCATCTTTACTACATAACCCCAGCAGCATCTTCACTACATAACCCGAACAACATCTATACCACATAACCCCAGCAGCATCTTCACCACATAACTCCAGCAGCATCTTCACCACGTAACCCCAGCATCATCTTAACTACTTAACCCCATTTGCATCTTCTCAACATAACCCCAGCAGCATCTTCACTACATAACCCCAACAGCATCTTCATCATATAACACCAGCAGCATCTTCACCACGTAACCCCAGCACCATCTTCACTACATAACCCCAACAGCATCTTCTCTACATAACCCAAGCAGCATCTTCACCACGTAACCCCAGCAGCATCTTCACTACGTAACTAAAACCGCATCTTCTCTACATAACCCCAGCAGCATCTTCAATACATAACTCCAACAGCATCTTCACCACATTACCCCAGCAACATCTTCACTCATTACCCCAGCAGAATCTTCACCACATATCCCCAGCAACATTTTCACTCAATACCCCAACAGCATCTTTATCACATATCCCCAGCAACATCTTCACTCATTACACCAGCAGCTTCATCACCATATTCCCTAGCGGCATCTTCATCGGTAACCCCAACGGCATCTCCACCACATAACCCCAGCAGCATCTTCGTCACATAACCCCAAAAGCATCTTCTCTACATAACCCCAGCAGCATCTTCACGACATAACCCCAGCAGCATCTTCATCACATAACCCCAACAGCATCTTTACCGCATAACCCCAGCAGCATCTTCTCCACGTAACTCTTGCAGCATCTTGGCTACATAACCCCAGTAGTAGCTTCACTACATAACCCCAACAGCATCTTCATTACATAAGCCCAACAGTATTTTCACTACATAACCCCAGCAGCATCTTCGCTACATAACTCCTGAATCATGTTAACAGCACAATCCTCAGCAGTGTCTTCACTACATAACTCAATGAACATCTTCACCACAACCAATATCATCTTCATTTTACGTACAACAGCATCTTTACTACATAACCCCAGCAAAATATTCACCACATCACCACAACAGCATCTTCACCACATAACCAGAGCAGCATCTTCACCACATTACCCCAGGAGCATCTTCACCTCATATCCACAGCAGCATCTTCACTACGTAACTCCTGAATCAACTTAACCACACAATCCACAGCAGCCTCTTTACTACATAACTCAATGAACATCTTCACCACAACCTATATCATCTTCATTTAACCTACAGCATCATCTTCACTACATAACACCAGCAGCATCTTCTCCACATAACCACAGCAGCCTCTTCACTACATAACCCCAGCAGCATCTTCACTACATAAACCCAGCAGCATCTTCAATACATTCCCCAGCAGCATCTTCACCACGTAACTCCAGCAACATCTTTAATACATAACCCCTGAATTATCTTAACCACACAATTCTCAGCACCGTCTTCAATACATAACTCAATGAACATCTTCACCACAACCAATATCATCTTCATTTAACGTACAACAGCATCTTTACTACATAACCCCAGCAGCATCTTCACTACATAACCTGAACAGCATCTATACCACATAAACCCAGCAGCATTTTCACCACATAACTCCAGCAGCATCTTCACCACGTAACCCCAGCATCATCTTCACTACTTAACCCCATTTGCATCTTCTCAACATAACCCCAACAGCATCTTCACTACATAACCCCAACACCATCTTCACTATATAACACCAGCAGCATCTTCACCATGTAACCCCAACACCATCTTCACTACATAACCCCAACAGCATCTTCACCACATTACCCCAGCAACATCTTCACTCATTACCCCAGCAGAATCTTCACCACATATCCCCAGCAACATTTTCACTCAATACCCCAGCAGCATCTTTATCATATATCCTCAGCAACATCTTCACTCATTACATCAGCAGCTTCTTCACACATACCCTCGCGGCATCTTCATCAGATAACCCCAACGGCATCTCCACCACATAACCCCAGCAGCATCTTCGTCACATAATCCCAACTGCATCTTCACCACATAACCCCAGCAGCATCTTCGTCACATAACCTAAACAGCATCTTCACTACATAAACCTAGCAGCATCTTCACCACATTGCCCAGCAGCATCTTCACTACAAAACACCTGTATCATCTTAAACACACAATCCTCAACAGCGTCTTCACTACATAACTCAATGAACATCTTCACCACAATCGATATCATCTTCATTTAACCTACAGCAGCATCTTCACTACATAACCCCAGCAGCACCTTCACTACGTAACTCCTGAATCATCTTAACCACACAATCCTCAGCAGCGTCTTCACTATATAACTCAATGAACATCTTCACCACAATCTATATCATCTTTATTTAACCTACGGCAGCATCTTCACTACATAACCCCAGCAACATCTTCACTACGTAACTCCTGAATCATCTTAACCAAACAATCCTCAGCAGCGTCTTCACTACATAACCCCAGCAGCATCTTCACTACGTAACTCCTGAATCATCTTAACCAAACAATCCTCAGCAGCGTCTTCACTACATAACTCAATGAACATCTTCACCACAATCAATATCATATTCAATTAACCTACAACAGCATCTTCACTACATAACCCTAGCAACATCTTCACTACATAACTGCTGAATCATCTTAACTTCACAATCCTCAGCAACGTCTTCACTACATAAATCAATGAACATCTTCACCACAATCAATATCATATTCATTTAACCTACAGCAGCATCTTCACTACATAACCCTAGCAGCATCTTCACCACATAACCCCAGCAGCATCTTCACCACATTACCCCAGCATCATCACTTCATTTCCACAGCAGCATCTTCACTACATAACTCCTGAATCATCTTAACCACACAATCCTAAGCAGCTTCTCACTACATAACTCAATGAACATCTTCACCACAACTTATATCATCTTCAATTAACCTACAGCAGCATCCTCACTTCATAACCACAACAGCATCTTCACTACATAAGCCCAGCACCATCTTTACTACATAACCTTAACAACATCTATACTGCATAACCCTACCAGCATCTTCTCTACATATCCCCAGCAGCATCTTCACCACTTAACCCAAGCAGCATCTTCATCACATAACACCTACAGCGTCTTCACTACATAACCCCAGAAGGATCTTCACTGCATAACCCCAGCAGCATCTTCACTACATGACCCCAGCAGCATCTTCACTACTTAACAGCAGCAGCATCTTCACTACATATCCCCAGCCGCATCTTCACCACATATCCCCAGCAACATCTTCACTCATTACCCCAGCAGCATCTTCATCATATAACCCCAACAGCATCTTCACCACATAACCCCAGCAGCATCTTCATCACTTAACCCCAACAGCATCTTTACCGCATAACCCTAGCAGCATCTTCACCACATAACCCAACAGCCTTTTCACTACATAACCCCAGCAGCATCTTTACCACATTATCCCTTCAGCTTCCTCCCCACATAATTCCAGCAGCATCTTCATTACATAACCCCAACAGTATTTTCACTACATAACCCCAGCAGCTTCTTCATCACATAACCCCACAGCATCTTCACCACATAACTCCAGCAGCATCTTCACTACAAATCTCTGAATCATCTTAACCACACAATCCTTAGCAGCGTCTTCACTACATAACCCCAAGAGCATCTTCACCACATTAGCCCAGCGAAATCTTCACCACATATCCCCAGCAACATCTTCACTCATTATTCCAGCAGCACATTCATCACGTAACACCAACAGCATCTTCATCACATAATCCCAGCAGCATCTTCGTCACTTAACCCCAACAGCATCTTCACCACATAACCCCAACAGCATCTTCACCACATAACCCCAACAGCATCTTCACCACATAACCCCAACAGCATCTTCACTACATAACCCCAGCAGCATCTTCACTACATATACCCAGCACATCTTTACTGCATAACCCCAACAGCATCTTCACTACATAACCCAAGAAGCATCTTCACTACATAACCCAAGAAGCATCTTCACTACATAACTTCAGCAGCATCTTACCCACATAACTCCAGCAGCATCTTCACTACATAACCCCAGCAGCATCTTCACCACATATCCCCAGCAACTTCTTCACCACATAACCCCAACAGCATCTTCGTCACATAACCCCCACGGCATCTTCACCACATAACCCCAGCAGCATCTTCGTCACATAACCCCAACAGCATCTTCCGCACATAACCAGAAGCAGCATCTTCATCACATAACCCAACAGCAACTTCACCACAAAACCCCAGCAGCATCTTCATCACAACCCCAAAAGCATCTTCATTACATATCCCCAGCAGCGTCTTCACTACTTTACCCAACAGCCATTTCACTACATAACCCCAGCAGCATCTTCACAACTTTACCCCATCACCATTTTCACCACATAACTCCAGCAGTATCTTCATTTCATGACCCCAGCAGCATCCTCACTACATAACCCCAACAGCATCTTCATTACATAGCCCCAACAATATTTTGACTACATAACCCAAGCAGCATCTTCACCACATAAGCCAAGCAGCACCTGCATCACATAACCCCTACAGCATCTTCACTACATAACCCCAGCAACTTCTTCACTACATAATCCCAGCAGCATCTTCACATTACCAAAGCAGCAACTTCACTACATAACCCCATCAGCATCTTCACTACATAACCCCAGCAGCATCTTCACCACATAACTCCAGGAGCATCTTCATCACATAACCCAACAGCATCTTTACCACATATCCCAAGCAGCATCTTCACCACATAACCACAGCAGCATCTTCGTCACATAACCCCAAAAGCATCTTCTCTACATAACCCCAGCAGTAGCTTCACTACATAACCCCAGCAGCATCTTCGCTACATAACTCCTGAATCATGTTAACAACACAATCCTCAGCAGTGTCTTCACTACATAACTCAATGAACATCTTCACCACAACCAATATCATCTTCATATAACGTACAACAGCATCTTTACTACATAACCCAAGAAGCAAAATCTTCACTACATAACCCCAGCAAAATCTTCACTACATCACCACATTAGCATCTTCACCACATAACCAGAGCAGCATCTTCACCACATTACCCCAGCAGCATCTTCACTACGTATCTCCTGATTCAACTTAACCACACTATCCACAGCAGCCTCTTTACTACATAACTCAATGAACATCTTCACCACAACCTATATCATCTTCATTTAACCTACAGCATCATCTTCACTACATAACACCAGCAGCATCTTCTCCACATAACCACAGCAGCCTCTTCACTACATAACCCCAGCAGCATCTTCAATACATACCCCAGCAGCATCTTCACCACGTAACTCCAGCAACATCTTTACTACATAACCCCTGAATCATCTTAACCACACAATCCTCAGCACCGTCTTCACTACATAACTCAAAGAACATCTTCACCACAACCAATATCATCTTCATTTAACGTACAACAGCATCTTTACTACATAACCCCAGCAGCATCTTCACTACATAACCCGAACAACATCTATACCACATAAACCCAGCAGCATCTTCACCACATAACCCCAGTAGAATCATCACCACATAACCCCAGCAGCATCTTCACCACATAACTCCAGCAGCATCTTCACCACGTAACCCCAGCATCATCTTCACTACTTAACCCCATTTGCATCTTCTCAACATAACCCCAGCAGCATCTTCACTACATAACCCCAACAGCATCTTCATCATATAACACCAGCAGCATCTTCACCACGTAACCCCAGCACCATCTTCACTACATAACCCCAACAGCATCTTCTCTACATAACCCAAGCAGCATCTTCACCACGTAACCCCAGCAGCATCTTCACTACGTAACTCCAACCGCATCTTCTCTACATAACCCCAGCAGCATCTTCAATACATAACTCCAACAGCATCTTCACCACATTACCCCAGCAACATCTTCACTCATTACCCCAGCAGAATCTTCACCACATATCCCCAGCAACATTTTCACTCAATACCCCAGCAGCATCTTTATCACATATCCCCAGTAACATCTTCACTCATTACACCAGCAGCTTCTTCACCATATTCCCTAGCGGCATCTTCATCAGATAACCCCAACGGCATCTCCACCACAAAACCCAAGCAGCATCTTCGTCACATAACCCCAAAAGCATCTTCTCTACATAACCCCAGCAGCATCTTCACGACATAACCCCAGCAGCATCTTCATCACATAACCCCAACAGCATCTTTACCGCATAACCAAGCAGCATCTTCACCACGTAACTCTTGCAGCATCTTGACTACATAACCCCAGCAGTAGCTTCACTACATAACCCCAACAGCATCTTCATTACATAAGCCCAACAGTATTTTCACTACATAACCCCACCAGCATCTTCGCTACATAACTCCTGAATCATGTTAACGGCACAATCCTCAGCAGTGTCTTCACTACATAACTCAATGAACATCTTCACCACAACCAATATCATCTTCATTTTACGTACAACAGCATCTTTACTACATAACCCCAGCAAAATATTCACCACATCACCACAACAGCATCTTCACCACATAACCAGAGCAGCATCTTCACCACATTACCCCAGGAGCATCTTCACCTCATATCCCCAGCAGCATCTTCACTACGTAACTCCTGAATCAACTTAACCACACAGTCCACAACAGCCTCTTTACTACATAACTCAATGAACATCTTCACCACAACCTATATCATCTTCATTTAACCTACAGCATCATCTTCACTACATAACACCAGCAGCATCTTCTCCACATAACCACAGCAGCCTCTTCACTACATAACCCCAGCATCATCTTCACTACATAATCCCAGCAGCATCTTCAATACATACCCCAGCAGCATCTTCACCACGTAACTCCAGCAACATCTTTACTACATAACCCCTGAATTATCTTAACCACACAATTCTCAGCACCGTCTTCAATACATAACTCAATGAACATCTTCACCACAACCAATATCATCTTCATTTAACGTACAACAGCATCTTTACTACATAACCCCAGCAGCATCTTCACTACATAACCTGAACAGCATCTATACCACATAAACCCAGCAGCATCTTCACCACATAACTCCAGCAGCATCTTCACCACGTAACCCCAGCATCATCTTCACTACTTAACCCCATTTGCATCTTCTCAACATAACCCCAACAGCATCTTCACTACATAACCCCAACACCATCTTCACTATATAACACCAGCAGCATCTTCACCATGTAACCCCAACACCATCTTCACTACATAACCCCAACAGCATCTTCACCACATTACCCCAGCAACATCTTCACTCATGACCCCAGCAGAATCTTCACCACATATCCCCAGCAACATTTTCACTCAATACCCCAGCAGCATCTTTATCATATATCCTCAGCAACATCTTCACTCATTACACCAGCAGCTTCTTCACCACATACCTAGCGGCATCTTCATCAGATAACCCCAACGGCATCTCCACCACATAACCCCAGCAGCATCTTCGTCACATAATCCCAACTGCATCTTCACCACATAACCCCCGCAGCATCTTCGTCACATAACCTCAACAGCATCTTCACTACATAAACCTAGCAGCATCTTCACCACATTGCCCAGCAGCATCTTCACTACATAACACCTGAATCATCTTAAACACACAATCCTCAACAGCGTCTTCACTACATAACTCAATGAACATCGCCACAATCGATATCATCTTCATTTAACCTACAGCAGCATCTTCACTACATAACCCCAGCAGCACCTTCACTACGTAACTCCTGAATCATCTTAACCACACAATCCTCAGCAGCGTCTTCACTATATATCTCAATGAACATCTTCACCACAATCTATATCATCTTTATTTAACCTACGGCAGCATCTTCACTACATAACCCCAGCAGCATCTTCACTACGTAACTCCTGAATCATCTTAACCACACAATCCTCAGCAGCGTCTTCACTACATAAATCAATGAACATCTTCACCACAATCAATATCATTTTCAATTAACCTACAACAGCATCTTCACTACATAACCCCAGCAACATCTTCACTACATAACTGCTGAATCATCTTAACTTCACAATCCTCAGCAACGTCTTCACTACATATATCAATGAACATCTTCACCACAATCAATATCATATTCATTTAACCTACAGCAGCATCTTCACTACATAACCCCAGCAGCATCTTCACCACATAACCCAGCAGCATCTTCACCACATCACCCCAGCATCATCACTTCATTTCCACAGCAGCATCTTCACTACATAACTCCTGAATCATCTTAACCCCACAATCCTAAGCAGCTTCTCACTACATAACTCAATGAACATCTTCACCACAACTTATATCATCTTCAATTAACCTACAGCAGCATCCTCACTTCATAACCACAACAGCATCTTCACTACATAAGCCCAGCACCATCTTTACTACATAACCTTAACATCTATACTGCATAACCCTTCCAGCATCTTCTCTACATATCCCCAGCAGCATCTTCACCACTTAACCCAAGCAGCATCTTCATCACATAACACCTACAGCATCTTCACTACAAAACCCCAGAAGGATCTTCACTGCATAACCCCAGCAGCATCTTCACTACTTAACAGCAGCAGCATCTTCACTACATATCCCCAGCCGCATCTTCACCACATATCCCCAGCAACATCTTCACTCATTACCCCAGCAGCATCTTCATCATATAACCCCAACAGCATCTTCACCACATAACCCCAGCAGCATCTTCATCACTTAACCCCAACAGCATCTTTACCGCATAACCCTAGCAGCATCTTCACCACATAACCCAACAGCCTTTTCACTACATAACCCCAGCAGCATCTTTACCACATTATCCCTTCAGCTTCCTCCCCATATAATTCCAGCAGCATCTTCATTACATAAAACCAACAGTATTTTCACTACATAACCCCAGCAGCTTCTTCATCACATAACCCAACAGCATCTTCACCACATAACCCCAACAGCATCTTCGTCACATAACCCCCACGGCATCTTCACCACATAACCCCCAGCAGCATCTTCGTCACATAACCCCAACAGCATCTTCCCCACATAACCAGAAGCAGCATCTTCATCACATAACCCAACAGCAACTTCACCACATAACCCCAGCAGCATCTTCATCACAACCCCAAAAGCATCTTCATTACATATCCCCAGCAGCGTCTTCACTACTTTACCCAACAGCCATTTCACTACATAACCCCAGCAGCATCTTCACAACTTTACCCCATCACCATTTTCACCACATAACTCCAGCAGTATCTTCATTTCATGACCCCAGCAGCATCCTCACTACATAACCCCAACAGCATCTTCATCACATAGCCCCAACAGTATTTTGACTACATAACCCCAGCAGCATCTTCACTACATAAGCCAAGCAGCACCTGCATCACATAACCCCTACAGCATCTTCACTACATAACCCCAGCAACTTCTTCACTACATAATTCCAGAAGCATCTTCACATTACCAAAGCAGCAACTTCACATTACCAAAGCAGCAACTTCACTACATAACCCCATCAGCATCTTCACTACATAACCCCAGCAGCATCTTCACCACATAACTCCAGGAGCATCTTCATCACATAACTCAACAGCATCATTACCACATATCCCAAGCAGCATCTTCACCACATAACCACAGCAGCATCTTCGTCACATAACCCCAAAAGCATCTTCTCTACATAACCCCAGCAGTAGCTTCACTACATAACCCCAGCAGCATCTTCTCCACATAACCACAGCAGCCTCTTCACTACATAACCCCAGCAGCATCTTCACTACATAAACCCAGCAGCATCTTCAATACATACCCCAGCAGCATCTTCACCACGTAACTCCAGCAACATCTTTACTACATAACCCCTGAATTATCTTAACCACACAATTCTCAGCACCGTCTTCAATACATAACTCAATGAACATCACCACAACCAATATCATCTTCATTTAACGTACAACAGCATCTTTACTACATAACCCCAGCAGCATCTTCACTACATAACCTGAACAGCATCTATACCACATAAACCCAGCAGCATCTTCACCACATAACCCCAGCAGCATCTTCACCACGTAACCCCAGCATCATCTTCACTACTTAACCCCATTTGCATCTTCTCAACATAACCCCAACAGCATCTTCACTACATAACCCCAACACCATCTTCACTATATAACACCAGCAGCATCTTCACCATGTAACCCCAACACCATCTTCACTACATAACCCCAACAGCATCTTTACCACATTACCCCAGCAACATCTTCACTCATTACCCCAGCAGAATCTTCACCACATATCCCTAGCAACATTTTCACTCAATACCCCAGCAGCATCTTTACTCATTACCTCAGCAGAATCTTCACCACATATCCCCAGCAACATTTTCACTCAATACCCCAGCAGCATCTTTATCATATATCCTCAGCAACATCTTCACTCATTACACCAGCAGCTTCTTCACCACATACCCTAGCGGCATCTTCATCAGATAACCCCAACGGCATCTCCACCACATAACCCCAGCAGCATCTTCGTCACATAATCCCAACTGCATCTTCACCACATAACCCCAGCAGCATCTTCGTCACATAACCTCAACAGCATCTTCACTACATAAACCTAGCAGCATCTTCACCACATTGCCCAGCAGCATCTTTACTACATAACACCTGAATCATCTTAAACACACAATCCTCAACAGCGTCTTCAATACATAACTCAATGAACATCTTCACCACAACCAATATCATCTTCATTTAACGTACAACAGCATCTTTACTACATAACCCCAGCAGCATCTTCACTACATAACCTGAACAGCATCTATACCACATAAACCCAGCAGCATCTTCACCACATAACTCCAGCAGCATCTTCACCACGTAACCCCAGCATCATCTTCACTACTTAACCCCATTTGCATCTTCTCAACATAACCCCAACAGCATCTTCACTACATAACCCCAACACCATCTTCACTATATAACACCAGCAGCATCTTCACCATGTAACCCCAACACCATCTTCACTACATAACCCCAACAGCATCTTCACCACATTACCCCAGCAACATCTTCACTCATGACCCCAGCAGAATCTTCACCACATATCCCCAGCAACATTTTCACTCAATACCCCAGCAGCATCTTTATCATATATCCTCAGCAACATCTTCACTCATTACACCAGCAGCTTCTTCACCACATACCTAGCGGCATCTTCATCAGATAACCCCAACGGCATCTCCACCACATAACCCCAGCAGCATCTTCGTCACATAATCCCAACTGCATCTTCACCACATAACCCCCGCAGCATCTTCGTCACATAACCTCAACAGCATCTTCACTACATAAACCTAGCAGCATCTTCACCACATTGCCCAGCAGCATCTTCACTACATAACACCTGAATCATCTTAAACACACAATCCTCAACAGCGTCTTCACTACATAACTCAATGAACATCGCCACAATCGATATCATCTTCATTTAACCTACAGCAGCATCTTCACTACATAACCCCAGCAGCACCTTCACTACGTAACTCCTGAATCATCTTAACCACACAATCCTCAGCAGCGTCTTCACTATATATCTCAATGAACATCTTCACCACAATCTATATCATCTTTATTTAACCTACGGCAGCATCTTCACTACATAACCCCAGCAGCATCTTCACTACGTAACTCCTGAATCATCTTAACCACACAATCCTCAGCAGCGTCTTCACTACATAAATCAATGAACATCTTCACCACAATCAATATCATTTTCAATTAACCTACAACAGCATCTTCACTACATAACCCCAGCAACATCTTCACTACATAACTGCTGAATCATCTTAACTTCACAATCCTCAGCAACGTCTTCACTACATATATCAATGAACATCTTCACCACAATCAATATCATATTCATTTAACCTACAGCAGCATCTTCACTACATAACCCCAGCAGCATCTTCACCACATAACCCAGCAGCATCTTCACCACATCACCCCAGCATCATCACTTCATTTCCACAGCAGCATCTTCACTACATAACTCCTGAATCATCTTAACCCCACAATCCTAAGCAGCTTCTCACTACATAACTCAATGAACATCTTCACCACAACTTATATCATCTTCAATTAACCTACAGCAGCATCCTCACTTCATAACCACAACAGCATCTTCACTACATAAGCCCAGCACCATCTTTACTACATAACCTTAACATCTATACTGCATAACCCTTCCAGCATCTTCTCTACATATCCCCAGCAGCATCTTCACCACTTAACCCAAGCAGCATCTTCATCACATAACACCTACAGCATCTTCACTACAAAACCCCAGAAGGATCTTCACTGCATAACCCCAGCAGCATCTTCACTACTTAACAGCAGCAGCATCTTCACTACATATCCCCAGCCGCATCTTCACCACATATCCCCAGCAACATCTTCACTCATTACCCCAGCAGCATCTTCATCATATAACCCCAACAGCATCTTCACCACATAACCCCAGCAGCATCTTCATCACTTAACCCCAACAGCATCTTTACCGCATAACCCTAGCAGCATCTTCACCACATAACCCAACAGCCTTTTCACTACATAACCCCAGCAGCATCTTTACCACATTATCCCTTCAGCTTCCTCCCCATATAATTCCAGCAGCATCTTCATTACATAAAACCAACAGTATTTTCACTACATAACCCCAGCAGCTTCTTCATCACATAACCCAACAGCATCTTCACCACATAACCCCAACAGCATCTTCGTCACATAACCCCCACGGCATCTTCACCACATAACCCCCAGCAGCATCTTCGTCACATAACCCCAACAGCATCTTCCCCACATAACCAGAAGCAGCATCTTCATCACATAACCCAACAGCAACTTCACCACATAACCCCAGCAGCATCTTCATCACAACCCCAAAAGCATCTTCATTACATATCCCCAGCAGCGTCTTCACTACTTTACCCAACAGCCATTTCACTACATAACCCCAGCAGCATCTTCACAACTTTACCCCATCACCATTTTCACCACATAACTCCAGCAGTATCTTCATTTCATGACCCCAGCAGCATCCTCACTACATAACCCCAACAGCATCTTCATCACATAGCCCCAACAGTATTTTGACTACATAACCCCAGCAGCATCTTCACTACATAAGCCAAGCAGCACCTGCATCACATAACCCCTACAGCATCTTCACTACATAACCCCAGCAACTTCTTCACTACATAATTCCAGAAGCATCTTCACATTACCAAAGCAGCAACTTCACATTACCAAAGCAGCAACTTCACTACATAACCCCATCAGCATCTTCACTACATAACCCCAGCAGCATCTTCACCACATAACTCCAGGAGCATCTTCATCACATAACTCAACAGCATCATTACCACATATCCCAAGCAGCATCTTCACCACATAACCACAGCAGCATCTTCGTCACATAACCCCAAAAGCATCTTCTCTACATAACCCCAGCAGTAGCTTCACTACATAACCCCAGCAGCATCTTCTCCACATAACCACAGCAGCCTCTTCACTACATAACCCCAGCAGCATCTTCACTACATAAACCCAGCAGCATCTTCAATACATACCCCAGCAGCATCTTCACCACGTAACTCCAGCAACATCTTTACTACATAACCCCTGAATTATCTTAACCACACAATTCTCAGCACCGTCTTCAATACATAACTCAATGAACATCACCACAACCAATATCATCTTCATTTAACGTACAACAGCATCTTTACTACATAACCCCAGCAGCATCTTCACTACATAACCTGAACAGCATCTATACCACATAAACCCAGCAGCATCTTCACCACATAACCCCAGCAGCATCTTCACCACGTAACCCCAGCATCATCTTCACTACTTAACCCCATTTGCATCTTCTCAACATAACCCCAACAGCATCTTCACTACATAACCCCAACACCATCTTCACTATATAACACCAGCAGCATCTTCACCATGTAACCCCAACACCATCTTCACTACATAACCCCAACAGCATCTTTACCACATTACCCCAGCAACATCTTCACTCATTACCCCAGCAGAATCTTCACCACATATCCCTAGCAACATTTTCACTCAATACCCCAGCAGCATCTTTACTCATTACCTCAGCAGAATCTTCACCACATATCCCCAGCAACATTTTCACTCAATACCCCAGCAGCATCTTTATCATATATCCTCAGCAACATCTTCACTCATTACACCAGCAGCTTCTTCACCACATACCCTAGCGGCATCTTCATCAGATAACCCCAACGGCATCTCCACCACATAACCCCAGCAGCATCTTCGTCACATAATCCCAACTGCATCTTCACCACATAACCCCAGCAGCATCTTCGTCACATAACCTCAACAGCATCTTCACTACATAAACCTAGCAGCATCTTCACCACATTGCCCAGCAGCATCTTTACTACATAACACCTGAATCATCTTAAACACACAATCCTCAACAGCGTCTTCACTACATAACTCAATGAACATCTTCACCACAATCGATATCATCTTCATTTAACCTACAGCAGCATCTTCACTACATAACCCCAGCAGCACCTTCACTACGTAACTCCTGAATCATCTTAACCACACAATCCTCAGCAGCGTCTTCACTATATAACTCAATGAACATCTTCACCACAATCTATATCATCTTTATTTAACCTACGGCAGCATCTTCACTACATAACCCCAGCAGCATCTTCACTACGTAACTCCTGAATCATCTTAACCACACAATCCTCAGCAGCGTCTTCCCTACATAACTCAATGAACATCTTCACCACAATCAATATCATATTCAATTAACCTACAACAGCATCTTCACTACATAACCCCAGCAACATCTTCACTACATAACTGCTGAATCATCTTAACTTCACAATCCTCAGCAACGTCTTCACTACATAAATCAATGAACATCTTCACCACAATCCATATCATATTCATTTAACCTACAGCAGCATCTTCACTACATAACCCCAGCAGCATCTTCACCACATAACCCCAGCAGCATCTTCACCACATTACCCCAGCATCATCACTTCATTTCCACAGCAGCATCTTCACTACATAACTCCTGAATCATCTTAACCACACAATCCTAAGCAGCCTCTCACTACATAACTCAATGAACATCTTCACCACAACTTATATCATCTTCAATTAACCTACAGCAGCATCCTCACTTCATAACCACAACAGCATCTTCACTACATAAGCTCAGCACCATCTTTACTACATAATCTTAACAACATCTATACTGCATAACCCTACCAGCATCTTCTCTACATATCCCCAGCAGCATCTTCACCACTTAACCCAAGCAGCATCTTCATCACATAACCCAACAGCATCTTCACCACATAACTCCAGCAGCATCTTCACTACAAATCTCTGAATCATCTTAACCACACAATCCTTAGCAGCGTCTTCACTACATAACTCAATGAACATCTTCTCCTCAACCTATACCAACTTCATTTAACATACAGCAGCATCTTCACTACATACCCCAGCAGCATCTTCACCACGTAACCACAACAGCATCTTCTCTACATAACCCCAGCAGCATCATCACTACATAACCCCAGCAGCATCTTCACCACATAACCCCAGAAGCATCTTCACCACATAACCCCAGCAGCATCTTCGCCACATTACCCCAGCAGCAGCATCACTTCATTTCCTCAGTAGCATCTTCACTACATAACTCAATGAACATCTTCACCGCAACCTATATCATCTTCATTTAACCTACAGCAGCATCTTCACTACATAACCACAACAGCATCTTC
Organism: Procambarus clarkii; assembly: GCF_040958095.1. Classification (NCBI taxonomy): domain Eukaryota; kingdom Metazoa; phylum Arthropoda; class Malacostraca; order Decapoda; family Cambaridae; genus Procambarus; species Procambarus clarkii. The sequence continues at coordinate 23,845,466 of NC_091227.1, forward strand.
ACTACATAACCCCAGCACCATCTTTACTATATAACTCTAACAACATCTTTACTGCATAACCCCAGCAGTATCTTCACTACATAACCCCGACAGCATCTTCATACATAACCCCAACAGTATTTTCACTACATAACCCCAGCAGCATCTTCATCACATAACCCAACAGCATCTTCACCACATAACCCCAGCAGCATCTTCACTACATAACCCCAGCAGCATCTTCACTACAAAACTCCTGAATCATCTTAACCACACAGTCCTTAGCAGCGTGTTCACTACATAACTCAATGAACATCTTTACCACAACCTATATCATCTTCATTTAACCTACATCAGCATCTTCAGTACATAACTACAACAGCATCTTCACTACATAACCCCAGCAGCATCTTTACTACATAACCCTAACAGCATCTTTACTGCATAACCCCAGCAGTATCTTCACTACCCTAGCAGCATCTTCTCTACATATCCCCAGCAGCATCTTTACTACATAACCCCAGCAGCATCTTCACCACATTGCCCAGCAGCATCTTCACTACATAACTCCTGGATCATCCTAACCACACAATCCTCAACGGCGTCTTCACTGCATAACTCAATGAACATCTTCACCACAATCTATATCATCTTCATTTAACCGACAGCAGCATCTTCACTACATAACCCCAGCAGCATCTTCACTACGTAACTCCTGAATCATCTTAACCACACAATCCTCAGCAGCGTCTTCACTACATAACTCAATGAACATCACCACAACCTATATCATCTTCAATTAACCTTCAGCAGCATCTTCACTGCATAACCCTAACAGCATCTTCACCACATAACCACAAAAGCATTTTCACTACATTAACCCAGCATCAATGAAAATCTTAACCACAACCTATATCATCTTCATTTAACCTACAGCAGCATCTTCACAACATAACTCCAACATCTTCACCACACAGCCCAGCAGCAACTTTACTATATAACTCCTGAATCATCTTAACCACACAATCCTCAACAGCGTCTTCACTATATAACTCAACGAACATCGTCACCACAACCTATATCATCTTCATTTAACCTACAGCAGCATCTTCACTACATAACCCCAGCATCATCTTTACTACATAACCCCAGCATCATCTTCACTACATAACCCCAGCAGCATCTTCACCACATAACCCCAACAGCATTTTCACTACATAACCCCAGCAGCATCTTTACTACATAAACCCAGCAGCATCTTTACTACATAACCCCAACAGCATCTTCACTACATAACCAAAGCAGCATCTTCTCTACATAACTCTAGCAGCATCTTTACCACGTAACCCCAGCAACATCTTCACTACATAACTCCAATAGAATCTTCTCTACATAATCCCAACAGCTTCTTCACCACATTATCCAAGCAACATCTTCACTCATTACCACAGCAGCATCTTTACCACATATCCCCAGCAACATCTTCACTCATTACCCCTGCAGCATCTTCACCACATATCCCCTGCAACATCTTCACTCATTACCCCAGCAACATCTTCACCACATAACCCCAGTAGCATCTACATCACATAACCCCAACGGCATCTTCACCACATAACCCCAGCAGTATCTTCGTCACATAACCCCAACAACATCTTCCCCACATAACCCCAGCAGCATCTTCATCGCAGAACCCAACAGCATCTTCTCCACATAATCCCAGCAGCATCTTCGTCACATAACCCCAAAAGCATCTTCACTACATATCCCCAGCAGCGTCTTCACTACTTTACCCAACAGCCTTTTCACTACATAACCCCAGCAGCATCTTCACAACTCGCCTCCCCTACACACACACTGCACCCCTCTTCCACTCACCCCCAAACCCCACCCAACCCTCACCCTTCCTATGCACCTTGTTATGATCTCAGCCTACAGGAGAAACGAGTCTCCCCCTTGAGAGTTATTCAGCAAGCCTGACCTAACTAGAAGGTCTAGCAAATATTGAGGTGATAACCCATATGTATAATAGCTGGTTGGATATGATGAACAATTTAAAATTATGGGCAGTGAAGAAGAAAACAGATAAATGACTGGCTAGGAGATGTGGACATTTTGCTGGAGGCGTGAGGCTCGCTTCTGGAGGGGCTTTGACCTCACTTGAGTGCCAGACATTGCAGGGAAAAGCCGCGCTCCATTGAGCTCCCGTCAGAAGGGAACCCCTAGTGATATATCTCGAAGAGAAGAGAAGTGTGTAGACGTGCCCGCTGTAGAATCGAGCTGGGAACGTTGTGGTCTCAAGTCCTGGTCGACGAGAAGAGTATTAAGCCGCCCAGAGATTTTATTGTGGGCCGTGGCAGGTCCCTAACCAGGCTTCGTCAGAGGGAGGAGCGCCCTCGACCAGATAATCTGTGGTAAGCACGATATACGCCAATTCATAGTGATTGCTTGTAGTTGGTCGTGTGCCCAGCGACAGTAGCAATGTTTATTAATAAGTTAGACATGTTTTGGTGAGGCAGAAAGCCTAAAATAAGAGAGTGGAGAGGGAGGAACACGGAGCGACGTCCGTCCCCTCTGAGCGCTGGCAGGTGACTGAAAGCTCCCGACGGCGGAGACCCCTCCCGGAGTGAGTGAGGACCGCCGCCAGGCGAGGTGGAGCATGGACCCGCCCAAAACGGGGGAGTCCACTCTCACTGTATGTAGAGGACAGATAGAGGTGTGAGGCAAACATATTGTGTGATTATTTTTGTTAATGTGTTAAAGGGGAAACATTTTTATTGGAGTGTCGATGGGTTGCAGGTTTGTCTTTGGGGAAGAAGTTGCTGACAACTTCGAAGCCAGCACAGATGAAGTAGTTGATGAGACTCAAAGGTAGTGGAGGCGAGGACCTCGAGCTGTTAGGAGAAGCTGTGAAGAGGAGTGTCATGTGCTTCTATAGAGGTGGTGAAGCACCATAGTTGCTCGAGGGAACTTCATGGTGTAGCAACCAAGAGAGCTGAGGAAGACCCTAGCAGAAGGGTGAAGCACCGTAGTTGCTCAAAGAAACTTCATGATAGCAGCCTGGAGGAGCTGCAGAGGATCCTGGTAAAGAAGCCTGGAAGAACCTGAAGATCAGGGTAGTGAACTTCCAGAGGTGGAAGGGAAGTTCTGGTGGATTACTTGTAGGAAGTTGATAGTGTTTGGTTGTCATTAGCGTGCAAGACGCAGTGAGAGGTGAGTGACTGTTTGCATTCTTATGTCAAGGAGTGTTTTATACTGAAGTTTAGAGTTACAGTCGTAGGCTGGATTACATACAGACGTATGCGTTCTAGGACTGATAGAGTGATCGATTGATCATTGTTGTGTATCAATGAACATTTATACTGATATATGTTATTGCATTCAAATGCTGATTTTCTTTGTACACATTTATAGATACATATATATATTCTCTTGCTAATGGTGCAACAGTGTATGTAGACTTGATCAACTTGAGGAGGTTGATAGTATCAGGTGGTGAACCAGGAGATAGGATACAACTTGATAAGCTGATGATAGAGTTCTTATGGTGTTGGAGTGCAACCTGATTGTAATAGTATAGAGTATAGGATTCATTATTATTATATGTGTTTATGTATTGTGTATGTGCTCTGTCCAGTAAAGTATTCCAATTTGCTGGTGTTTGCCCTTGTCCTAGTGAGGCTTCCCAGGAAATAGTAAAGAAGGAGAGAGAGAAAGAACCAAGAACCACTGCTGCGGACAGGGTAGAAGGTAATACTAGTAGTCATAGGGGATTGAGGAGATCATATCTCATAAGGAGAGAGTGGGGAGTCACAGCGGCTCGAGTGGGTGTGTGCACGTGACAGCGAGGCTAAGTGTTGGAGCCGCATCCCCTAAACGTGTGACGTTGAGCCCCTCTCCAAGGGCCAGAAGAGCCAAGGGTGATCTCCTAGAGAGGTATAAGCACTCTACCGAGTTGTGGGTTGGGTTGTCCGTAGAGAAGGATCAACGACGACAACAAAACCAACCCACACTATAATAACCTCCAGCCCACATTTAACCCCCTCACCTTGTGACCCCCTAACACCTTCCCCCATCTCCCTCATCCCCTCTTCTACCCCAAAACCCCCACCTACCCCCGATTCCCCCCTAACTAATACACCCTCTCTTCCACTCCCAGCACCTATGCTCCATTCTCCTCTCAGCCCTCTGCCCTCAATATCCCCCCCCCCCAACCTCTCAACCTCTATCTGACTCTCAGTCTCACTCTATTTCTCAACCCGCCAATGCCATTCAGACTCTCCCTAACTTTCAGACCCATTTTGCCCTTCCTACCCCCATAGATGCCCAGACCCCATTTGCCTACCAGGCACTCCCACAGCCCCCACTCGCCCCCAGACACCCCTCAGTACCCCCGAGACCCTCGGCGAAAGAGGGAACTCTGGCACCAGAGTTTCCAAGAAGAGTTTCAAGGTTTGGTACACCAATGCTGATGGGGTATCCAATAAAGCAGAAGAGATAAAAGAAAGAGGTAGTGAGGCAGACCCAGACATAGTGGCAATAGTGGAAACTAAAATAAATGGCATGATCTCGGATGCAATCTTTCCAGAGGGGTACCAGGTGATAAGAAAGGAAAGGACACAGAGACAGGGAGGAGTGGCACTCCTAAGAAAGCGGAAATGGAAGTTTGATGAGCTGGAAAATCTGGGTACCAATGAAAGCACGAACTCCATACATGGAACTCTGACAGTGGATGGGAAGAAGATGATAATCTTGATACTCTACAATCTCCCACCAAACAGTAGAAGGCCCAGACAGGAGTATGAGGAGAGCAACAAGGCATGTATAGATGAACTGCAGAGGGCAGCAACTTTAGCGCATAGAATGAGAGCGAAGCTGCTGGTCATGGGGGACCTAAATCACGGAGAGATAGATTGGGAAACGAGGAATCCGGGGAGGATACCTAGGGAGCAAAGCTGGTAGACGTTATTGACAGGAATTTCCTAACACAGCATGCGAAGGAAAACACTAGGGAAAGAGGAGGGGAAACGCCCAGCCTATTAGACCTCGTTTTCACCCAGAATGTAGAAGACATCGAGAATTTAGAACATGAAATACCACTAGGAGCCAGTGACCACTGTGTCCTAGCCTTTGACTACATGATGGAGCTTAAAATTGTAACCAAAGGACAAGAGGTCCGAGTAAGGAGACTTGATTACAGAAGAGGGGATTACAGGAGGATAAGGGACTACCTGGGAGAAGTGCAGTGGGAGGAAGAGATTAGAGGAAAAAAGTGCAAAATATGATGAACCAAGTCATACGGAAAGGCAAGGAGGCTGAAGATAGATTTATTCCAACAGTAAAGTAAAATAGCAGGAGGGAATATAATAACCCATGGTTTAATAGACAGTGTCAGGAGGCAAAAGTGAGAAGTAGGAGGGAGTGGAGGAAGTACAGAGGACAACAGGATTAGATGTAACAGAGCAAGGAATGATTAAATAAGACGAGTGTCGGAAAGGAATTATGAGAATGATATTGCAATCAAAGTGAAAAAGCAACCTAAATTACTACATAGCCATATAAGAAGGACGATGTCGGTAAATGACCAAGTGACAAGACTGAGGAAAATAGAAGGGGCATATACAGAAAGCGACAAGGAAATCTGCGAGGTACTGAATGCAAGTTCCCATGGAGTGTTCACAACCGAGTCTGAGTGGCTCCCATTGTTAGAAGAGATTACCCTAGATGAAAGACTATCAGATATTGAGGTGACAGCAGAGGAGGTAATGAAACAGTTGACAACACTGGATGCAAATAAAGCTGTTGGACCAGACAAAGTATCACCGTGGAAACTAAAAGAGGCAGCGCAGGCTCTCAGCGTGCCTCTGGCAATGATCTTTGTTGAATCACTTATCTCGGGAAAATTGCCCAGTTGCTGGAAGGAGGCAAATGTCGTACCGATTTTCAAGAAAGGTGATAGGAAGGAGGCACTTAACTACAAACCCGTATCACTGACAAGCATCCCCTGCAAAATACTTGAAAGAATTATTAGGCTAAGACTTGTTGAGCACCTGCAGAGCATTGGGGTTGTAAACAAGCCCTATATTGGGTTCTGGACAGGGAAATCATGCCTAACAAACCTTTTGGAATTCTATGACAAAGTAACAAGGATAACGCAGGACAAAGAAGGCTGGGCAGACTGCATATTTCTTGACTGCCAAAAGGCCTTTGATACAGTACCGCACATGAGACTGCTTTACAAACTTGAGAGGCAGGCAGGAGTAAGCGGAAAGGCTCTAGCATGGGTGAGGAACTACATAACAGGAAGGAGCCAGAGAGTAATGGTAAGCGGCGAGAAGTCGGACTGGCGAACAGTAACGAGTTGAGTACCTCAAGGATCGGTGCTGGGTCCAATCCTCTTTGTAATTTACGTAAATGATATGTTTACAGGAGTGGAATCATACATGTCAATGTTTGTGGATGACGCAAAATTAATGAGAAGAGTTGTGACAGATGAGGATTGTAGGATCCTCCAAGAGGACTTAAGCAGGTTTCAGAGATGGTCAGGGAAATGGCTACTGGAGTTCAACACCAGTAAATGTAAAGTTATGGAAATGGGATCAGGTGATAGACGACCAAAGGGACAGTACACAATGAAAGGGAACTGCCTACCTGTAACGATTCGAGAAAGAGACCTGGGAGTGGATGTGACACCTAATCTAACTCTTGAGGCACATATAAATAGGATAACGACAGCAGCGTACTGGTGAAAATTAGAACTTCATTTAGAAACCTAAGTGAGGAGGCTTTTAGGGCGCTTTACACTGCCTACGTGAGACCAGTCTTAGAGTAGGCCGCACCAACATGGAGCCCCCACCTGAAGAAACGCATAAGGAAACTGGAGAAAATTCAGAGGTTTGCGACGAGGCTTGTCCCAAAGTTACGAGGGATGGGATATGAAAAGCGTCTGAGGGAACTGAACCTCACGTCACTAGAGAAAAAAAGGGAGAGAGGAGATATGATAGAAACATATAAAATACTCAGGGGAATTGACAAAGTGGAAATAGATAAAATGTTCACACGTAATAATATCAGAACGAGGGGAGATGGGTGGAAACTGGAAACTCAAATGAATCACAGAGATGTTAGGAAGTTTTCTTTTAGCGTGAGAGTAGTGGAAAAATTAAATGCAATTGGGGAACAGGTTGTGGAAGCAAACTCTATTCATATTTTTAAAATTAGGTATGATAGGAAAATGGGACGGGAGTTATTGCTGCAAACAACCGATGGCTGGAAAGGCGGGATCCAAGAGCCAATGCTCGATCCTGCAAGCACAAATAGGTGAGTATACACACACACACTAGGGTTAGTGTAGACTAACAAACACTAGTGAAAAGAAAAGGGATCAAGCAGGATGGTAAGAAAACAGAACACAGGTGGAGGAGAGGAACAGGACGAGTCATGCATGGAGATGACTGTTTGCGCATGGAGAGAAATCACTGAGGAACTGAAAGACATGAGAGGACTCATAAATACACTGCAGAATGAACAAAAGGCAGCGCAAGAGGAGATAACAAACCTAAAATCAGGATCTTCTCAGAATGTGGCTCAGGGGACCAACCCCCAGGTACCAGAAGATACAGCAATGGCAGGGACCCCTACAATGGGTGCCATCTTTGCTGAAATGCTGAAGAGCACAGGAGCAATGTCCGCAGTCAAGGAAGTTGTAATAAAAGCAGTAACCTCACAGGAGGCAGATAGATGCAAGAGCCAGTTACTGGAAAGGAAAAGACCTGTAGTAGTAATAGGTGTTAAGGAACAAGAGGGTTCCACAAGGGAAGAATGGAGATCTAAGGACAAAGCAGCAGTGGCAGGGATACTAAAGGAGATTGGTCTGGAAGGGGATGAAACAGACATAGAAAAGTTTTTCTAGATTGGCCAGTACAAAGACAAAGACCGGTTGATCAAGGTAGTGCTAAAAAACGAGTGCATCAAAGAGGACATTAGCAAAAAAGAGCAAACTGAAATATGTAACGAATTACAGACAGGTTTTCCTTCAGAGGGACATGACCAGGACAGAGATAATACAGGCAGCAGATGCAAGGAAAAGGCGCAGGCAGAGGGAAGGGAGCCAGGGAACCTCAACCCCCAACCCAGCAATCCCAGTGGGGAGTGTGGAACCCCAACCCAGCACCTCGGGAACCCCAGAGGGGACTGCAACATCCCAACTCACCACCCTATAGGTGGGGAGTTCCAACATTCCACCCAATTAACCTTGAGTACCTCCATCCCTCCCACCCCCTGGTCTTCCTCCTGCCCCAAGCCGGCCCAGACATGAACTAAGTCCTCCATCCCCCACCCCAGTTCTAAGCCATCCTCCCCCTGCCCTTCCTTCCCCCACACCCCCACCTCCCTCAGAACCCCTGGTAACTACCCCACAGGAGGGTGAGCCTACACAAGCAGCAATGCCCTGGAACAGCTTCCTGCACTAGTGGGGAGGATGGGTGAAAATGGACATATGAAAGTGAGCTTCAAGGTAACGTACTCAAACATCGATGGGATTACCAACAAAGCAAGTGACATGAAAGGGTGCAGGAAGAAAACCCAGATGTAATAGGACTCACAGAAACAAAATTGTCAGGAGTCATAACAAATGCTGTGTTTCCAAAGGACTTTTATATAATAAGGAAAGAGAGAGATGGGAGAGGAGGAGGAGTGACTCTCCTGATAAGGAAAGACTGGAGCTTTGAAGAGATGGAAATTCCAGGCTGTGACGGATTCAGAGATTACATAACAGGAAGTATGGCATTGGGTGGACCTAAGATATTAGTGGCAGTCGTTTACAACCATCCATAAAATGACAGAAGACCCAGACAAGAGTTCGACAGAAACAACATGGCTACCATTAACATAATAGAGAGAGCAGCTTCAGTTGTTTGCAGGAATGGATCCAGACTCTTAATCATGAGGGATTTCAAACATTGAAAGATAGACTGGGAGAACAGGAACCCATATGGAGGTGAAGACACATGGAGATCTAAACTTTTGGAAGTGAGTACAAGGAACTTTCTGAGCCAACATGTCAAGGGGCCCACAAGAATGAGAGGAAATGACGAACCAGCTAGACTCGACCTGATTTTCACCTTAAATGACTCAGAAATAAGGGAAGTCAAATATGAAGCCCCCATAGGAATGAGTGACCACAGTGTATTGATATTTGAGTATCTGGTAGAAGTACGGATATCCTGTCCAAGGATGGGATTGGAACGAAAAAGACTAAATTACCGAAGAAGAAAATATGACGAGATGAGGATCTTCCTAATGGGAATACCATGGGAAACAGAACACAGATTAAAGACTGTACATCACATGATGGATTATGTCACTCAGAAGTTTTTTTATTATTATTTTCTACCACAGACGTGGCCACACAGTTACAATGCTAAGCAGAATATATACATTTTCTTCTGTCCTCCATGGACAGGGTTAGAGATGTTTTAAACATATAGTTCAGGGGTTTAATGAACAATCAACTACAGAAGGTGATTCGGTGTTTAGCTAACCTACATACGTAAATACATAGATACACAGATTTACGTATGCCCTACATAAAGTGTTCGATGTGTCAATTACATAGTGTCATTAATGTGCATTTACAAAGGTGAAATGTAATTCTGATCAGCTTCCATTTATACTTTATACACATACATATACATACACACACACACACACACATATACGTACATATACATATATACATACATATATACACACACACATGCATTCACATTCATTTGTCTCTTTTACTCTGACAGGGTGAGATAGCTGATAGAGAAACTAGTGTGCAATTAAGCACTTAATCACTGAAGGTGATTAAGGTGCTTTTACAAGCTCAGGTTATATAGTTATATCACATACAGACATTGTGTAATTGATACATTACATGGTTAATCTTGGGTACATGTCCAGTATCTCATCAAGTGTTCCAGTACTCATAGTAATTACACAGTTCAGCATACCTTAGCCCAGGAGTGCGAAAGTCAGTCAATATGGGACATTCTACAATATAATGTTCAAGAGAGTGCATGTTTTCTCTTTCACATAGTTGGCAAATTGTGTACTCGACATTTGGGGTTTGAGAAAGCTGCCATATATGTCTATATCCCAGGCGTATTCTGGCCACTATAACATCACATTGCGGGTTCTTGTTCTATTAGTCCCATATGTGAATGTCTCCTCACGATATCTATCATAATATTTAATGCTACAACTTTCAGGAGGCTGCTGACAGGTTTATCCCAGTCCAAAAAGTGAAAAATTAGAAGCAACAGAAGAATCCGAGGTTCAACCAGGAATGTGCGGCAGCAAAGCAATTGAGTAAAAGAACATGGCGAAACTACAGGAAAAACAGAACACCAGAGAGCAGGGAGAGATACCAGAGAGCCAGAAATTAGTTCATCAGAGTGAGGAGAGAAGCAGAGAGGCAGTACGAAAATCACATCGCGAGTAAAGCTAAAACCCAACCAAAACTGCTCCACAGCCACGTCAGGAGGAAAACAACAGTGAAGGAACAAGTGATGAAACTGAGAAAAGGGGATAACAGATACACAGAGAACGACAAAGAGGTGTGTGAGGAACTCAACAAGAGATTCCAAGAGGTCTTCACAATAGAAGAAAGAGAGGTCCCTGCACTAAATGAGGAGGCAAGCCGAACAACCTTGGAGGAAATTTACATCACCAGTGATGAGGTCAAAAGGAATCTGTTGGAGCTGAATGTGTCAAAGGCTGTTGGGCCTGACAGAATCTCACTGTGGATTCTAAAAGAAGGTGCAGAAGCACTAAGTGTGCCACTCTCTATGGTGTATAACAGGTCACTGGAAACGGGAGACCTTCCGAAAAGCGGGAAGACAGCTTATGTAGTCCCAATTTACAAAAAGGGTGACAGGCAAGAGGCACTGAACTACAGGCCAGTTTCTCTAACTTGTGTACCATGCAAGGAGATGGAGAAGATTGTGAGGAGAAGGCTTGTAGAGCATCTGGAGGGAAACAGCTTTGTAACACACCACCAGCATGGGTTCAGAGATGGTAAATCGTGCCTCACAGGCCTAATAGAATTCTATGACCATGCAACACAAATTAGGCAGAAAAGAGAAGGGGTGGGCAGACTGCATTTTCTTGGACTGTCAGAAAGCCTTTGACACAGTTCCTCACAAAAGGCTGTTACAAAAGTTGGAGCAGCAGGCAGGAGTAAAAGGTAACGTGCTCCAGGGGATAAAGAAGAATCTAAGCAATAGGAAACAGCGAGAAACTGTGAGGGGGAGAGACATCATAGTGGCGAGATGTAACCAGCAGGGTTCCACAGGGCTCTGTACTCGGACGCATCCTGTTTCAAGTATATGTAAACGACCTTCCAGAAAGTATAGACTCATTCCTCTCAATGTTTGCTGATGATGCAAAAATTATGAGAAGAATCCAAAAAGGTGAAGATAGACAGAGACTGCAGGACTACCTGGACAAACTGGAGGAATGGTCTAGAAAATGGCTGCTAAAGTTCAACTCAGGAAAGTGTAAAGTAATGAAATTAGGCGAAGGGAGCAGAAGGCTGAACACATGGTACCATCTGGGAGGTGAAATCCTACAAGAGGCAAATAGAGAGAAAAATCAGGGGGGCGATATGACACCGAACCTGTCCCCAAAGGCCCACATCAAAAGAATATCATCAGCGGCATATGCTAGATTAGCCAAAATAAGAACTGCCTTAAGAAATTTGTGTAAGGAATCGTTCAGGACCCTGTATACCACTTATGTAAGACCAATCCTGGAGTATGCAGCTCAAGCCTGGAGTCCATACCTAGTTAAACACAAGACGAAGTTAGAGAAGATGCAGAGGTATACCACCAGACTGGTCCCGGAACTGAGAGGAATGAGTTACGAGGAAAGACTTAAGGAGCTGAACCTCACAACCCTAGAAAACAGAAGAGTAAGGGGAGACATCATAACCACCTACAAAATTCTCAGGGGAATTGACAGAGTGGACAGAGAAAAACTCTTTAGCGCGGGTGGAATACGAACAAGGGGACGCAGTTGGAAACTTAGTACCCAGATGAGCCACAGAGACGTTAGAAAGAATTTTTTCAGTGTCAGGGTAGTTAACAAATGGAATGCATTAAGTAATGTTGTAGTATAGGCAGACACTATACACAGTTTCAAATGTAGATATGATAGAGCCCAGTAGGCTCAGGAATATGTACACCAGTTGATTGACAGTTGAGAGGCGGGACCAAAAAGCCAGAGCTCAACCCCCGCTAACACAACTAGGTGAGTACATGTACACAAACACGCACACACTGACAGGGGGACAAAGACAAACTCCCTCGGTCGCTGCTGGGCTGCAGATCCTATCCCCCGGTCGCTGGTGGGCTGCAGATCCTATCCCCCGGTCGCTGGTGGGCTGCAGATCCTCTCCCCCGGTCGCTGGTGGGCTGCAGATCCTCTCCCGCGGTCTCTGCTTGGCAGCAGATCCTCTCCCTCGGTCGCTGATGGGCTGCAGATCCTCTCCCCCGGTCTCTGCTTGGCAGCAGATCCTCTCCCTCGGTCGCTGATGGGCTGCAGATCCTATCCCCCGGTCGCTGGTGGGCTGCAGATCCTCTCCCGCGGTCTCTGCTTGGCAGCAGATCCTCTCCCTCGGTCGCTGATGGGCTGCAGATCCTCTCCCCTGGTCTCTGCTTGGCAGCAGATCCTCTCTCCACTGGTCTCTGCTGGGCAGGAGATCCTCTCCCTCGGTCGCTGGTGGGCTGCAAATCCTCTCCCTCGGTCGCTGGTGGGCTGCAAATCCTCTCCCTCGGTCGCTGGTGGGCTGCAAATCCTCTCCCTCGGTCACTGCTGGCCTGCAGATCATCTCCCCCGGTCGCTGGTGGGCTGCAGATCCTCTCCCCCGGTCACTGCTGGCCTGCAGATCATCTCCCCCGGTCGCTGGTGGGCTGCAGATCCTCTCCCCCGGTCGCTGCTGGGCTGCAGATCCTCTCCCCCGGTCGCTGCTGGGCTGCAGATCCTATCCCCCGGTCGCTGGTGGGCTGCAGATCCTCTTCCCCGGTCGCTGGTGGGCTGCAGATCCTCTCCCCCGGTCTCTGCTTGGCAGCAGATCCTCTCTCCACTGGTCTCTGCTTGGCAGCAGATCCTCTCTCCACTGGTCTCTGCTGGGCAGGAGATCCTCTCCCTCGGTCGCTGCTAGGCTGCAGATCCTCTCCCCCGGTCGCTGCTGGGCTGCAGATCCTCTCCCCCGGTCGCTGCTGGGCTGCAGATCCTCTCCCCCGGTCGCTGCTGGACTGCAGATCCTCTCCCTCGGTCGCTGCTGGGCTGCAGATCCTCTCCCCCGGTCGCTGCTGGGCTGCAGATCCTCTCCCCCGGTCGCTGCTGGGCTGCAAATCCTCTCCCCCGGTCGCTGCTGGGCTGCAGATCCTCTCCCCCGGTCGCTGCTGGGCTGCAGATCCTATCACCCGGTCGCTGGTGGGCTGCAGATCCTATCCCCCGGTCGCTGGTGGGCTGCAGATCCTCTCCCCGGGTCTCTGCTGGGCTGCAGATCCTCTCCCCGGGTCGCTGCTGGGCTGCAGATTCTCTCCCCCGGTCTCTGCTTGGCAGCAGATCCTCTCTCCACTGGTCTCTGCTGGGCAGCAGATCCTCTCCCCCGGTCGCTGCTGGGCTGCAGATCCTCTCCACCGGTCGCTGCTGGGCTGCAGATCCTCTCCACCGGTCGCTGCTGGGCTGCAGATCCTCTCCACCGGTCGCTGCTGGGCTGCAGATCCTCTCCACCGGTCGCTGGTGGGCTGCAGATCCTCTCCCCCGGTCGCTGGTGGGCTGCAGATCTTCTCCCCCGGTCGCTGCTAGGCTGCAGATCCTCTCCCCCGGTCACTGCTGGCCTGCAGATCATCTCCCCCGGTCGCTGGTGGGCTGCAGATCCTCTCCCCCGGTCGCTGGTGGGCTGCAGATCCTCTCCCCCGGTCACTGCTGGCCTGCAGATCATCTCCCCCGGTCGCTGGTGGGCTGCAGATCCTCTCCCCCGGTCACTGCTGGCCTGCAGATCATCTCCCCCGGTCGCTGGTGGGCTGCAGATCCTCTCCCCCGGTCGCTGGTGGGCTGCAGATCCTCTCCCCCGGTCGCTGCTGGGCTGCAAATCCTCTCCCCCGGTCGCTGCTGGGCTGCAGATCCTCTCCCCCGGTCGCTGCTGGGCTGCAGATCCTCTCCCCCGGTCGCTGCTGGGCTGCAGATCCTCTCCTTCGGTCGCTGCTGGGCTGCAGATCCTCATAGTTTTCATAGACCACATATAATAATGTGATTAGGTTGGCGAAGCTGGTTGTTGTATTGTAAAAAAATTAATGGGTTGTTGTGAAAATTTTGTGGGTGTCGGTGAAGATGTTCTGGATTGAGGTGAAAATGCTGTTGGTTGAGGTGAAGATGTTTTGGTTAGTGAAGATGCTGCTGGGATTTCTTTGAACATGCTGTTGATTTTGATGATGATTTTGTGGGTTTCGACAAAGATGCTGCTGGGGGTTGTGTGATGATGTTGTGGGTTGTAAAGATGATGCTTGGGGTTGAGAGAAGATGATGTGGTTGGTGATGGAGATGATGTAGGGTTGTGTGAAGAAGTTGTGGGTTGTGGTAAGGATGCTGCTGGTGTTATGTTGTGAAGATGCTGCTAGGGCAATGTTGTGAAAATGCTGCTGGAAGTATGTGCTGAAGATGCTGCTGGATTTATGTGCTGAAGATGCTGCAGGAGGTATGTGCTGAAGATGCTGCTGGAAGTATGTGCTGAAGATGCTGCTGGAAGTATGTGCTGAAGATGCTGCTGGAGGTATGTGCTGAAGATGCTGCTGGAGGTATGTGCTGAAGATGCTGCTGGAGGTATGTGCTGAAGATGCTGCTGGAAGTATGTGCTGAAGATGCTGCTGGAGGTATGTGCTTAAGATGCTGCTGGAGGTATGTGCTGAAGATGCTGCTGGAGGTATGTGCTGAAGATGCTGCTGGAGGTATGTGCTGAAGATGCTGCTGGAGGTATGTGCTGAAGATGCTGCTGGAGGTATGTGCTGAAGATGCTGCTGGAAGTATGTGCTGAAGATGCTGCTGGAGGTATGTGCTTAAGATGCTGCTGGAGGTATGTGCTGAAGATGCTGCTGGAGGTATGTGCTGAAGATGCTGCTGGAGGTATGTGCTGAAGATGCTGCAGGAGGTATGTGCTGAAGATGCTGCTGGAAGTATGTGCTGAAGATGCTGCTGGAAGTATGTGCTGAAGATGCTGCTGGAGGTATGTGCTGAAGATGCTGCTGGAGGTATGTGCTGAAGATGCTGCTGGAGGTATGTGCTGAAGATGCTGCTGGAGGTATGTGCTGAAGATGCTGCTGGAGGTATGTGCTGAAGATGCTGCTGGAGGTATGTGCTGAAGATGCTGCTGGAAGTATGTGCTGAAGATGCTGCTGGAAGTATGTGCTGAAGATGCTGCAGGGATTGTGTGGTGAAGATGCTGCACGCGGGTATGAAGATGCTATTTAGGCTAAGTAGTAAAGATGCTGCTGTTGTTCTGTGGAGAAAATGTTGCAGGGGTTATGAAGATGATGCTGGTGGTTGTGTGGTAGAGATGCTGTTTAGGCTATGTTGCGAACATGCTGCAGGGGTTATGTTGTGTATATGCTGTTGGGGATTTTGATGAAAATGCTCCTGGGGGATGTGATGAAGATGCTGCTTGGGCTATGTGGTGAAGATGCTGCTGGTCGTTGTGTGATGAAGGGGCTATTTGGGGTTGTTTGGTGAAGATGATCGTCTGGTGTGTGTGGTGAAGATGCTGCTCAGGGTTGTATGGTGAGGATGTTACTGGAGGTTGAGGGAAGAATAAAATGGTTGTTGTGAAGATGGTGGTGGGGGTTGTGTTGTGAAGATGGTGGTGGGGGTTGTGTTGTGAAGATGGTGGTGGAGGTTCAGTCAAGAGTATTTGTTTTTTAGTAAAAATGATTCTGGAGGTTGTGTTGTGAAGCTGATACTTGGGGTTATGTTGTGAAGATACGGTTGTATGTTTTGTAATGAAGATGTTCCTTGCGTTGAGTGATGTAGATACTTCTGGAGGTTGTGTGAGGATGTTGTGGAATGTTGTTAAGATGCTGCTTGGGGTTGAAAGATGATATGAGTTGTGATGAAGATGCTGCTGGGGTTGCCTGAAGATGTAGTGGGTTGTTGTGAAGATAATGCTGAGGCTTGTATGATAGAGATGCTGCTGGGGATCGAGTTGAGATGTTTTGGGTTTTGGTGAAGATGCTGCTGATGAATGTGTGGTGAAGTTGCTGCTGATGGATGTGTGGTGAAGATGCTGCTGATGGTTGTGTGGTGAAGATGCTGCTGATGGATGTGTGGTGAAGATGCTGCTGATGGTTGTGTGAAGATGCTGCTGGGGGATGTGTGGTGAAGATGCTGCTGAAGGTTGTGTGGTGAAGATGCTGCTGATGATTGTGTGGTGAAGATGCTGCTGATGGATGTGTGGTGAAGATGCTGCTGATGGATGTGTGGTGAAGATGCTGCTGATGAATGTGTGGTGAAGATGCTGCTGATGGTTGTGTGGTGAAGATGGTGCTGGAGGCATGAAGTAAAAATGCTTCTAGGGTTGTCTGGTGAAGATGACGCTTGAGTTGTGCGGAAAAGATGCTACGGGTGGGTATGAAGATGCTGCAGGATATGTAGTGAAGATACTGCATGGAGATCTGATCTGAAGGTGCTGCTGGAGACTGAGTGAAGATGATATGTGTTGTTGTGAAGATGCAGCTGGGTGTTGTTTTGTGAAGATGCTGCTGGGGGATGAGTGAGGATGTTTTGGGTACTTGTAAAGATGCTACTCAGGGTTAAGTGTAGATGATACGGGTTGTGAAGATGCCCCTGGTGGTTGTGCGGTGAAGATGTTGAAGGTTGTCGTGAAGATTTTACTAGGGTATTAGTGAAGATGATGAGGGTTTGTTGTGAAGATGCGGAAAGTGAGTTGTGTGTTGAAGATGTAGCTAGGGATTATAATGAAGATGCTGCTTGGTGTTGTGTGGTATAGATGCTTCTGGGGTTATGATGTTAAGACGCTGCTGGTGTTATGTTGTGAAGATGCTGCTGGGGTAATGTGGTGAAGATGATGCTGCGGTTATGTTGTGAAAATGATGCTGGTTGTATTGTGGTGACGATGGTGATGGGGGTTGTCGTGAAAATGCTGCTTGGTGTTATGATGAAGATCTTCTTCTTCTTCTTGATAGTAGGTGCAGTTTGCATGAAGGGTTTGTCCTGCCGATGACTGCACCAGTACAGATGTTGGTAGAGGCGTTTATGTTGAGGATGATAAGAGTTTCAAAAGTGCTTGTTGCGTTGTGGTGTAGACAGAGGAGCGGCGACTAGAACAGGTGTGTGTTAGAGGGAGACTTGCCGCACCGTAGGGCGGTGTGTTGTGTTTATGGCGTCAGCTGATCCTTGGTGCTGCGACGAGGCAGTTGTTTTCTGTTTTTAGCTGTTGGTGGCGCCAGGTATAAATGTGGCGCGGGTCAGATGTGACCCAATTTGTTGGTCGACTGTAGATATTTAGCCAGTGCTTTGACTGTTTGGTATTTTTCTTGTAACGAGTGGTCACCGCCTCCTAATATATGCTCGATGGTGAAGGGTATTTTAAGTGCGATAAAGACTTGTTTAAAATTTACTCTGGCACTATAATGTCGGAAGCAGTCAAGGAGATGGTGTTCGATTGTTTCAGGCACCTGACAGTGGATGCAGAGTTCGTTGATGTCTGTTCTGTACTTAGAGCTGTGTGCTGCTAGTTTGGTGTGTCCCAGCCTTAATCTGGTCATCGCTATATCAATTTCTCTGCTTTTATATCTTACATGTTTCCAAGTTTCCCATTTCTTTTTTATGGACCCATAGTACAAAGGTGAGCATGACGTTTTCCATTTCGTCACAAAATCTTGGGTGATGGTATTTTTGAAGGCTCCTTTACGTGCAACATGGGGAATTGGATGACGGGTAATGTGAGGTGTGGTGTTCATTGCTTTGGCTAGTTGATCTACTAGTTCATTATGGAGAATACCACAATGCACTGGTACCCATTGGATAGAGGTATCATAAACGTTCAATCGATGTTCATGAAGAAGTTGAAGACATGGGTAAACAAACTTCTTGCCCGTTGTTGAAGAGTACGTAATTGCTTGAATCGCACTCTTGGAGTCACTTCAGATTGTATATGCCCCGATTGGTAGTGTTGTGATTATTTTGAGAGCTTGATATATGGCATATAATTCAGCTGTGAAAACAGATAGTTGGTTTGGTAACCGCCATCCCTGCTGGAGATGGTATTCCGGTATCCATACAGCGCTAGTGACCGAGGGTACGTTGTTCATGATGATGCGAGATCCATTTGTATAAATCGCTGTGGTATTTGGGTAGCAATTTTTCATTGTTGAGAGAAAGGCTGAGGCTATGGCTGAGTTTGGTGCAGACTTTGGAATGTTGTCTTCGAGTTGTATTGCTGTATTAGGAGTTGTATAAAGCCAGGGTGGAATAGGGGGAACAGTAAGTTGGGTTTCCGAGTTTCGGAGTAGAGAGAGGTCTATATTGAGGTTATTTGTAGCCCGTGTGAGGAAAGGTTGTGAGTGATTGGTTGGGGAGCGGGGGTTATGTGGGTTAACTGTTGGGTTAATTTTTGATCTGTATGGGTGTGTCTGGTGAGCAGTGCTGCAGAGTGACAGATAGTTGGCACACATTATGTCTCGTCTGGTGGCTAGGCTTGTGAGGCCCGTTTCCCCGTAAAGTCCGAGGATAGGAATGGAATGCATTGCGCCACATATAAGTCGCCAACCCGTTCTCGCAAATTCGTATAGTCAATATTGACTTATTAAATAAGTGCATAGGTGACATATTAAACATAATAGATACCCTTAAAAAGCTTCATAGAAAACACCGACCTTACCTAACCTTCTTACTATGTTAAGATAAGCATCATATAGCTTTGTAATTACAATTGTTACTTAACCTATTATAGGTATAGGTTAAGTAATAATTGTAATTACGAAGCAATAAGATGCTTTTCTTAACATACTAACAAGGTTAAGTAAGGTCGGTGTTTTCTATGAAGCTTTTCAAGGTAAACTAGTATGTTTAGTATATCACCTATGCACGTAGTTAATAAGTCAATATTGACTATACAAATTTGCGAGAACGGGTTGAAGTCGCATGGCATTGTTTTGGATGACCTCTAGGCTCTGTAGGTTAGTAGGCGCAGCCGACGCATATGCTTGGCAACAATAGTCTAGTTGGCTGCGAATGTAGGTTGTATAGAAACGGATCAGGATTTTATGGTGTGCTCCCCAGGTGGTGCCAGTGAGGGCTTTCAGTATGGCGAGTCGGGGTTGTGTCGTCTGTTTAAGGTGTTGAATGTGTGCTTTCCAGGTAAGTGAGGGCGAGTGCAAGTGCATGCCAAGGTATTTATGTTCTCGTACGTGTTGGATGGGAGTGTTGTGTATTGTGAGGGTGGGTAGATGAACAAGTCTTTTTTTAGTGAAAATTTGATAATAGGTTTTGGTAGTACTAACTTGAAGGCCCCATTGTTGTGTCCAATCTATGAGGTGGTCAAGTGCTGTTTGCATTGTTGAGACTGTATTAGGTAAGGCGTTGTCTGAATAATACAGTGTTAAGTCGTCGGCGTACGCCGAGAGGTTAACAGGATGGGTGTTAGGCAAATCTGCTAAGAATGCAGCAAAGAGAATTGGGCTTAGTATGGAGCCTTGTGGGACACCCGTTTGTATTGGGATGCCATCGGAAAACTCGCCTTGTATATAGATTTTAGAGGTCCTGTTCGTAAGATAGGATTTTAACCATAAAAGTAATCTTCCCTGTACGCCTAAACGCGCAAGCTTTGCGAGGAGGCAAGTATGAGGAATGCTATCAAAAGCTCCTTTGAGGTCTAAGTAAACAACAAGACAATATTTACTGCTTCTGAGGGAGGTGCGGATTTCATGTTGAAGGCAGAGTATTTGATCAAGTGTGGAGCATTGCGGTCGAAATCCAGCTTGGAGTGACGGTATAATATTATTATATTCTAGATACCATTGAAAGCGAGTATGTACTAGTCTTTCCATGACTTTACTGAGGCATGATAGTAGGGAGATAGGTCTGTATGACGCAGGTTGGGATGGGTCTTTTCCTGGTTTAAGCAACGGAAGAATAATACTGGTCTGCCATTGTGAGGGAATATTTCCGTGAGTCCAGCATAGGTTGTAATAGTTTAGGAGAGTACTATGTGCAGTTGATGGAAGATGTTTAATGAGTTCATATGGAATTCCATCCTCTCCAGGTGCCTTGCCAAGAGGTAGGTGGGATACGGCTAATTGTAGCTCGCTTAAGGTGTACATGTTATCGACGCCGGGCATGGGTAGCAGTATGGCACGGTCAATTTCTTGTCTGAGGGGGAGTTCTTGGGCATGAAAAAAGGGTGTTGAGAGGGTAACTTTAAGACATTCAGCAAGAACATTTGCTCGTTCCTGAGGTGTTTGACAGAGTGAACCGTTGATCATCAGGGGGAACGAAGGGAATGTTGGGCGACCTTTAATGCTGCTAAATGTAGCCCAGACTTTTGAATGTGGCGTATTGGGTGTGAGGCTATCACAAAATTTTGCCCATGATGCTCGCTTTGCTGACAGTATGGCTTTTTTGGCTTCTGCTGTAGCCCGCCGGAGATTAACCCAGTTCTGTAGGGAGGGTTGACGTCTTTGTTTTTGTATGGCTCGTCGGCGTAAGGCGACTGTTCGTGCACATTCCGCGTTCCACCACGGTTTAAGTGGTTTGTTGGACCTATGTCCTGAAGTTTTCTTGAGCATTTGGGTGGCTGCAGAATTTATGGCCGAGGTGATTGTGGACAGTCGCGTTTTGGGGTCTACATCGTCTGTATCTGGGAGACAGACAGTATCAGCCCATTTTTTCTTATCTAGTTTCTTAATGTTCCACTTGGGGAGCGTTAGGGGGTGGGTTGGTGGCTGAAAGTTAGTAAATTTTATAATGAGGGGTTTGTGGTCACTACCAATATCTGGTCCAGTATGAAACTGTAGTTCTTGTTGAAAGTGTGCAGAGCCAAAGCAGATGTCCAATGAGGCTTCATAATTGGTTCTGTAGTTAAAGTAGGTTGCAAGGTAGGGCGGCGAAAGAAGAATATATGGTGTAGTGTCTAAGTAGTTATATAAATTGGTGCCTGCAGTATTTTGGGCACCTCTACTCCATGTGGGGTGGTTTGCATTGAGATCACCTGTAACAATGATCGGGCGTCGTAATTGGTTTAGATAGAATTCTAGTTCATTTAAATTTATTGTGCCACCAGGGTTGTATATACCCAGAAAGGATATGTGTGTACCATTGTAGGGTATTAGGCATGCTAAAAATTTCTAGTTTACCATTTACAAAATGTGTAAGCGTTACAGGTTTACATGTCATGTTACTCCGTGTTAGGAGGAAAATACCACCACCCATACGGTTTGGTCTGTCCAGTCTCTGCATCTGAAAGTTTTTAAAAATAGGATTTTGTTTAGGGGTGAGCCAGGATTCGGTTATGAAAGCTAAGTCCGGTTTGGATGAGTAAAGGAATTGTTTAAGTTCTGTGAGGAATGTTTTAATGTTTTTTGCGTTCCAAGTCATGCAGGTTAGGGGAGCCATTTAGGATGTGTGGGTTATGAATGTGTCTGTTTTCCTTGGCATGCCAGTAGTAGTACGTGTTAGATACCTAGATGTGGATGTGGGCTGTGTCTTACTCTTGGTATTGGCGGTTTGGGTTTGTGGCAAGTCAGCCTGTGGAATGATTTTGGTAAGGCGTGCTATGGAGTTATTTATGAGTTTTTCTATCATCTGTTCAAACAATGTGTGTCCAGCAATGGTGGCTTTGTTTGGGCTGATGTCAGTGTCTGTAGCTGTTGATGGGATGTCTTTTGGGTCAGTCTCAGGGGTGGGTTGTGTTACTTGTATAAAGAATTTAGTTAGAAGTCGGTCCAGCGTCTTTTCTAGTGCATTTTCGATGCGTGTGACAAAAGTTTCAACAAGATCATTTTCAATGCGAGTGACAAGAGTTTCAACAAGATTAGGACTCAGTTGTGCATTTTGTGAGAGATGGTTGGACCCTGGGGTTGTGGGAGTGTCGGTGACAGATATATCAGGTACAAGCAAAGGCTGTGTTTGAGTGTGAGGTAGTGTTTGATGATGGGCTGTGTTTGGTTGTTTCAGTGCACTACTGTATAGCAGGTTGTTGGTAGGGAGAACCTTAGTTTTTGCTGCTGCTGCTATGTATGAAGAACATTGTTTGAATGTAATGTCGTGGTCGCCACCACAGTTTGAGCAGGTAAGTGTATCTGATGTACAATCTTGCGTGTAATGGGAACCAAAGCATTTCCCACATTTAATGTCTTTGGTGCAGCCTTTCCAGGTATGGTTAAAACCTTTACATTTAAAACACTGAGTGGGACGTGGTATATACACCTCTAGTTTATGGAGGAAGCCGTTTAACCAAATCCTCTCAGGGGGGATGTAGTCTATAAAGGTAAGCAGAGCAGTGCCTGTATCACTCAGTTCTCCGTTTGTTCTTCCCATAATTTTTTTGATTCCATGGATCGGGATGTCATGTGTCTCAAGTTGTGCTTTGATGTCGTCTACACTGATGTCTACCACATGTCGGATTACATATTTTGTTAATCGGTCCCCTAGTGGTTTATAGCACTTGACTTTGTGGGCACAGATGTCAGTAATGTCTGAAAGCTTTAATTCTTCGCCATGTTTGTGGTCCACTGCGATCAGTTATTTTTGTTTATTTGGTCTCATATTGTGCACGTTGATCCCGAATATCTTGGGAATGGCATTATATAAGATACTTTGTGGCCGGCTATTTCTGAACACATTTTCCTCGTCGCCATCAAAGGCAATGATGAAAGTTTGCAAGTCAGAAGAACTTGGCCTACCTTGGATGAGCTGCAGAAGTTGATATTGAGGCCGCGTGGTGCCGGCATGGTCTCTGTTTACCTCTGTAAGTTGGCGGCGTTTCGCCTCCAATCTGTTTGCCTTGCTGTGATGTTTGCTGTCTAGGAAATCTCCATCTAGATCCTCTTCTAGGGCCGGGTGACGTTCATGATCTAAATGTGTGGTATGCAACAGTGGTTTCCCAGTGTCCTCAAAGGTATCGTCAGTATTTGTAGGAGAGACGCTGCGCGAACCTCCACCAGTCGCCATGACGCTTCGCTCCTCAACCATATTGAGAGAGAGAGAGAGAGAGAGAGAGTGAGAGAGAGAGAGAGAGAGAGAGAGAGAGAGAGAGAGAGAGAGAGAGAGAGAGAGAGAGAGAGAGAGAGAGAGAGAGAGAGAGAGAGAGAGAGAGAGAGAGAGAGAGAGAGAGAGAGAGAGAGAGAGAGAGTAGAGAGAGAGAGAGAGAGAGAGAGAGAGAGAGAGAGAGAGAGAGAGAGAGAGAGAGAGAGAGAGAGAGAGAGCGAGAGAGAGAGAGAGAGAGAGAGAGAGAGAGAGAGAGAGAGAGAGAGAGAGAGAGAGAGAGAGAGAGAGAGAGAGAGAGAGAGAGAGAGAGAGAGAGAGAGTAAGAGAGATGTGGGAACCGACCTGTGAGATTTATATTTATTTAATTTATATGAATTTATATTTACGTTAATTTATATACTTCGATAGCAATTTGTATAATGATAAGTGGACTGTATTTCTGCAATAATCTCATTCTCACAAATCGATCCTCTACACATTAGGGGGGGTTATTAAATTAATATATATGCAGCCAATCAAACTACAGTAATAGCTACATACATTGATGAGGTTCCTTATCTTATAGTACAGCAGGTTAGTCCACCAGGTATAACTAGGGTGTAGACACCCAATTATCCTCTTTGAGGTAGCTTCCATCACCCAGTAACTGGTGCACATAATCTTGCATCCTCGTCTTGACCTGTCAAAAGTGCGCTAGCTGTGAAGCCAGATACCTATATATGACAAGTATATCAGAGAAAACAGTACATGGAACATGAAGACCTGGCTTAATTACCTTTAGTTTGAGGCTTCCATGTGATCTAACCGGGTCACCCTATATAATGACATTAATGGCCACTAATGATAAATAATGGGTTTCGGATAGACACTTAACTTGATATGTAGACAGCGTGTTGAAAAATGGTACACCTTTGGTTTCCATAACACTACGTCCAAGTAAATTTAACAGGAGCCGAATTTGCTCCCGTGTGCCTCTGGTCTCGTATACACAATGGCTGTTTAACACTCCATACTATTGACGTTACTGGCCGACATTGTCCAGAATGATAGGAGCCGAATTTGCTCCACACGTCTCGGAGGTGACACAACAATGGCTCCCTCCTTCCTCCCTGACGCCTGGCCTACTTTGTCCAGATTTCAGAAAGTGATAGAAGGGTCACATTTACTCTACTTTAATATTGATAATTAAGTTAATTTATATAAGATGTTTTTATGATGGTAAAGTCCAAAGACTAATGTATTTAAGAATAATTCCCAGCAAAATAGCTGGTGAATTTATAATGGTATGTGGTGAT
>NC_091227.1:23870510-23933010 GCF_040958095.1 Procambarus clarkii
TCTTCACATTACCAAAGCAGCAACTTCACTACATAACCCCATCAGCATCTTCACTACATATCCCCAGCAGCATCTTCACCACATAACTCAGGAGCATCTTCATCACATAACCCAACAGCATCTTTACCACATATCCCAAGCAGCATCTTCACCACATAACCACAGCAGCATCTTCGTCACATAACCCCAAAAGCATCTTCTCTACATAACCCCAGCAGTAGCTTCACTACATAACCCCAGTAGCATCTTCGCTACATAACTCCTGAATCATGTTAACAACACAATCCTCAGCAGTGTCTTCACTACATAACTCAATGAACATCTTCACCACAACCAATATCATCTTCATATAACGTACAACAGCATCTTTACTACATAACCCAAGAAGCAAAATCTTCACTACATAACCCCAGCAAAATCTTCACTACATCACCACATTAGCATCTTCACCACATAACCAGAGCAGCATCTTCACCACATTACCCCAGCAGCATCTTCACTACGTAACTCCTGATTCAACTTAACCACACTATCCACAGCAGCTTCTTTACTACATAACTCAATGAACATCTTCACCACAACCTATATCATCTTCATTTAACCTACAGCATCATCTTCACTACATAACACCAGCAGCATCTTCTCCACATAACCACAGCAGCCTCTTCACTACATAATCCCCAGCAGCATCTTCAATACATACCCCAGCAGCATCTTCACCACGTAACTCCAGCAACATCTTTACTACATTCCCCCTGAATCATCTTAACCACACAATCCTCAGCATCGTCTCACTACATAACTCAAAGAACATCTTCACCACAAACCAATATCATCTTCATTTAACGTACAACAGCACTTTACTACATAACCCAGCAGCATCTTCACTACATAACCCGAACAACATCTATACCACATAAACCCAGCAGCATCTTCACCACATAACCCAGTAGAATCATCACCACATAACCCCAGCAGCATCTTCACCACATAACTCCAGCAGCATCTTCACCACGTACCCCAGCATCATCTTCACTACTTAACCCCATTTGCATCTTCTCAACATAACCCCAGCAGCATCTTCACTACATAACCCCAACAGCATCTTCATCATATAACACCAGCAGCATCTTCACCACGTAACCCCAGCACCATCTTCACTATATAACCCCAACAGCATCTTCTCTACATAACCCCAGCAGCATCTTCACTACGTAACTCCAACCGCATCTCTCTACATAACCCCAGCAGCATCTTCAATACATAACTCCAACAGCATCTTCACCACATTACCCCAGCAACATCTTCACTCATTACCCCAGCAGAATCTCACCAATATCCCCAGCAACATTTTCACTCAATACCCCAGCAGCATCTTTATCACATATCCCAGCAACATCTTCACTCATTACACAGCAGCTTCTTCACCATATTCCCTAGCGGCATCTTCATCAGATAACCCAACGGCATCTCCACCACATAACCCCAGCAGCATCTTCGTCACATAACCCCCAAAGCATCTTCTCT
This sequence comes from Procambarus clarkii, assembly GCF_040958095.1. NCBI lineage: Eukaryota > Metazoa > Arthropoda > Malacostraca > Decapoda > Cambaridae > Procambarus > Procambarus clarkii. Next base: position 23,872,038 of record NC_091227.1, read on the forward strand.
ACATAACCCAGCAGCATCTTCACGACATAACCCCAGCAGCATCTTCATCACATAACCCCAACAGCATCTTTACCGCATAACCCCAGAGCATCTTCACCACCTAACTCTTGCAGCATCTTGACTACATAACCCCAGCAGTAGCTTCACTACATAACCCCAACAGCATCTTCATTTCATAAGCCAACAGTATTTTCACTACATAACCCCAGCAGCATCTTCGCTACATAACTCCTGAATCATGTTAACAGCACAATCCTCAGCAGTGTCTTCACTACATAACTCAATGAACATCTTCACCACAACCAATATCATCTTCATTTTACGTACAACAGCATCTTTACTACATAACCCCAGCAAATATTCACCACATCACCACAACAGCATCTTCACCACATAACCAGAGCAGCATCTTCACCACATTACCCAGGAGCATCTTCACCTCATATCCCCAGCAGCATCTTCACTACGTAACTCCTGAATCAACTTAACCACACAATCCACAGCAGCTCTTTACTACATAACTCAATGAACATCTTCACCACAACCTATATCATCTTCATTTAACCTACAGCATCATCTTCACTACACAACACCAGCAGCATCTTCTCCACATAACCACAGCAGCCTCTTCACTACATAACCCCAGCAGCATCTTCACTACATAAACCCAGCAGCATCTTCAATACATACCCAGCAGCATCTTCACCACGTAACTCCAGCAACATCTTTACTACATAACCCCTGAATTATCTTAACCACACAATTCTCAGCACCGTCTTCAATACATAACTCAATGAACATCTTCACCACAACCAATATCATCATTTAACATACAACAGCATCTTTACTACATACCCAGCAGCATCTTCACTACATAACCTGAACAGCATCTATACCACATAAACCCAGCAGCATTCACCACATAACTCAGCAGCATCTTCACCACGTAACCCCAGCATCATCTTCACTACTTAACCCCATTTGCATTTTCTCAACATAACCCCAACAGCGTCTTCACTACATAACCCCAAAACCATCTTCACTATATAACACAAGCAGCATCTTCACCATGTAACCCCAACACCATCTTCACTACATAACCCCAACAGCATCTTCACCACATTACCCCAGCAACATCTTCACTCATTACCCCAGCAGAATCTTCACCACATATCCCCAGCAACATTTTCACTCAATACCCCAGCAGCATCTTTATCATATATCCTCAGCAACATCTTCACTCATTACACCAGCAGCTTCTTCACCACATACCCTAGCGGCATCTTCATCAGATAACCCCAACGGCATCTCCACCACATAACCCCAGCAGCATCTTCGTCACATAATTCCAACTGCATCTTCACCACATAACCCCAGCAGCATCTTCTTCACATAACCTCAACAGCATCTTCACTACATAAACCGAGCAGCATCTTCACCACATTGCCCAGCAGCATCTTCACTACATAACACCTGAATCATCTTAACACACAATCCTCAACAGCGTCTTCACTACATAACTCAATGAACATCTTCACCACAATCTATATCATCTTTATTTAACCTACGGCAGCATCTTCACTACATAACCCCAGCAGCATCTTCACTACGTAACTCCTGAATCATCTTAACTTCACAATCCTCAGCAACGTCTTCACTACATAAATCAATGAACATCTTCACCACAATCAATATCATATTCATTAAACCTACAGCAGCATCTTCACTACATAACCCTAGCAGCATCTTCACCACATAGCCCCAGCAGCATCTTCACCACATTACCCCAGCATCATCACTTCATTTCCACAGCAGCATCTTCACTACATAACTCCTGAATCATCTTAACCACACAATCCTAAGCAGCTTCTCACTACATAACTCAATGAACATCTTCATCACAACTTATATCATCTTGAATTAACCTACAGCAGCATCCTCACTTCATAACCACAACAGCATCTTCACTACATAAGCCCAGCACCATCTTTACTACATAACCTTAACAAACATCTATACTGCATAACCCTACCAACATCTTCTCTACATATCCCCAGCAGCATCTTCACCACTTAACCCAAGCAGCATCTTCATCACATAACACCTACAGCATCTTCACTACATAACCCCAGAAGGATCTTCACTGCATAACCCCAGCAGCATCTTCACTACATAACCCCAGCAGCATCTTCACTACTTAACAGCAGCAGCATCTTCACTACATATCCCCAGCCGCATCTTCACCACATATCCCCAGCAACATCTTCACTCATTACCCCAGCAGCATCTTCATCATATAACCCCAACAGCATCTTCACCACATAACCCCAACAGCATCTTCATCACTTAACCCCAACAGCATCTTTACCGCATAACCCTAGCAGCATCTTCACCACATAACCCAACAGCCTTTTCACTACATAACCCCAGCAGCATCTTCATCACATAACCCAACAGCATCTTCACCACATAACTACAGCAGCATCTTCACTACAAATCTCTGAATCATCTTAACCACACAATCCTTAGCAGCGTCTTCACTACATAACCCCAAGAGCATCTTCACCACATTAGCCCAGCGAAATCTTCACCACATATCCCCAGCAACATCTTCACTCATTATTCCAGCAGCACATTCATCACGTAACACCAACAGCATCTTCATCACATAATCCCAGCAGCATCTTCGTCACTTAACCCCAACAGCATCTTCACCACATAACCCCAACAGCATCTTCACCACATAACCCCAACAGCATCTTCACCACATAACCCCAACAGCATCTTCACTACATAACCCCATCAGCATCTTCACTACATAACCCCATCAGCATTTTCACCACATAACTCCAGGAGCATCTTCATCACATAACCCAACAGCATCTTTACCACATATCCCAAGCAGCATCTTCACCACATAACCACAGCAGCATCTTCGTCACATAACCCCAAAAGCATCTTCTCTACATAACCCCAGCAGTAGCTTCACTACATAACCCCAGCAGCATCTTCTCCACATAACCACAGCAGCCTCTTCACTACATAACCCCAGCAGCATCTTCACTACATAAACCCAGCAGCATCTTCAATACATACCCCAGCAGCATCTTCACCACGTAACTCCAGGAACATCTTTACTACATAACCCCTGAATTATCTTAACCACACAATTCTCAGCACCGTCTTCAATACATAACTCAATGAACATCTTCACCACAACCAATATCATCTTCATTTAACGTACAACAGCATCTTTACTACATAACCCCAGCAGCATCTTCACTACATAACCTGAACAGCATCTATACTACATAAACCCAGCAGCATCTTCACCACATAACTCCAGCAGCATCTTCACCACGTAACCCCAGCATCATCTTCACTACTTAACCCCATTTGCATCTTCTCAACATAACCCCAACAGCATCTTCACTACATAACCCCAACACCATCTTCACTATATAACACCAGCAGCATCTTCACCATGTAACCCCAACACCATCTTCACTACATAACCCCAACAGCATCTTTACCACATTACCCCAGCAACATCTTCACTCATTACCCCAGCAGAATCTTCACCACATATCCCCAGCAACATTTTCACTCAATACCCCAGCAGCATCTTTACTCATTACCCCAGCAGAATCTTCACCACATATCCCCAGCAACATTTTCACTCAATACCCCAGCAGCATCTTTATCATATATCCTCAGCAACATCTTCACTCATTACACCAGCAGCTTCTTCACGACATACCCTAGCGGCATCTTCATCAGATAACCCCAACGGCATCTCCACCACATAACCCCAGCAGCATCTTCGTCACATAATCCCAACTGCATCTTCACCACATAACCCCAGCAGCATCTTCGTCACATAACCTCAACAGCATCTTCACTACATAAACCTAGCAGCATCTTCACCACATTGCCCAGCAGCATCTTCACTACATAACACCTGAATCATCTTAAACACACAATCCTCAACAGCGTCTTCACTACATAACTCAATGAACATCTTCACCACAATCTATATCATCTTTATTTAACCTACGGCAGCATCTTCACTACATAACCCCAGCAGCATCTTCACTACGTAACTCCTGAATCTTCTTAACCACACAATCCTCAGCAGCGTCTTCCCTACATAACTCAATGAACATCTTCACCACAATCAATATCATATTCAATTAACCTACAACAGCATCTTCACTACATAACCCCAGCAACATCTTCACTACATAACTGCTGAATCATCTTAACTTCACAATCCTCAGCAACGTCTTCACTACATATATCAATGAACATCTTCACCACAATCAATATCATATTCATTTAACCTACAGCAGCATCTTCACTACATAACCCCAGCAGCATCTTCACCACATAACCCCAGCAGCATCTTCACCACATTACCCCAGCATCATCACTTCATTTCCACAGCAGCATCTTCACTACATAACTCCTGAATCATCTTAACCACACAATCCTAAGCAGCCTCTCAATACATAACTCAATGAACATCTTCACCACAACTTATATCATCTTCAATTAACCTACAGCAGCATCCTCACTTCATAACCACAACAGCATCTTCACTACATAAGCTTAGCACCATCTTTACTACATAACCTTAACAACATCTATGCTGCATAACCCTACCAGCATCTTCTCTACATATCCCCAGCAGCATCTTCACCACTTAACCCAAGCAGCATCTTCATCACATAACACCTACAGCATCTTCACTACATAACCCCAGAAGGATCTTCACTGCATAACCCCAACAGCATCTTCACTACATAACCCCAGCAGCATCTTCACTACTTAACAGCAGCAGCATCTTCACTACATATCCCCAGCCGCATCTTCACCACATATCCCCAGCAACATCTTCACTCATTACCCCAGCAGCATCTTCATCATATAACCCCAACAGCATCTTCACCACATAACCCCAGCAGCATCTTCATCACTTAACCCCAACAGCATCTTTACCGCATAACTCCAGCAGCATCTTCACCACATAACCCAACAGCCTTTTCACTACATAACCCCAGCAGCATCTTTACCACATTATCCCTTCAGCTTCCTCCCCACATAATTCCAGCAGCATCTTCATTACATAACCCCAACAGTATTTTCACTACATAACTCCAGCAGCTTCTTCATCACATAACCCAACAGCATCTTCACCACATAACTCCAGCAGCATCTTCACTACAAATCTCTGAATCATCTTAACCACACAATCCTTAGCAGCGTCTTCACTACATAACTCAATGAACATCTTCTCCTCAACCTATACCAACTTCATTTAACATACAGCAGCATCTTCACTACATACCCCAGCAGCATCTTCACCACGTAACCACAACAGCATCTTCTCTACATAACCCCAGCAGCATCATCACTACATAACCCCAGCAGCATCTTCACCACATAACCCCAGAAGCATCTTCACCACATAACCCCAGCAGCATCTTCTTCACATAACCTCAACAGCATCTTCACTACATAAACCGAGCAGCATCTTCACCACATTGCCCAGCAGCATCTTCACTACATAACACCTGAATCATCTTAAACACACAATCCTCAACAGCGTCTTCACTACATAACTCAATGAACATCTTCACCACAATCTATATCATCTTTATTTAACCTACGGCAGCATCTTCACTACATAACCCCAGCAGCATCTTCACTACGTAACTCCTGAATCATCTTAACTTCACAATCCTCAGCAACGTCTTCACTACATAAATCAATGAACATCTTCACCACAATCAATATCGTATTCATTAAACCTACAGCAGCATCTTCACTACATAACCCTAGCAGCATCTTCACCACATAGCCCCAGCAGCATCTTCACCACATTACCCCAGCATCATCACTTCATTTCCACAGCAGCATCTTCACTACATAACTCCTGAATCATCTTAACCACACAATCCTAAGCAGCTTCTCACTACATAACTCAATGAACATCTTCATCACAACTTATATCATCTTGAATTAACCTACAGCAGCATCCTCACTTCATAACCACAACAGCATCTTCACTACATAAGCCCAGCACCATCTTTACTACATAACCTTAACAACATCTATACTGCATAACCCTACCAACATCTTCTCTACATATCCCCAGCAGCATCTTCACCACTTAACCCAAGCAGCATCTTCATCACATAACACCTACAGCATCTTCACTACATAACCCCAGAAGGATCTTCACTGCATAACCCCAGCAGCATCTTCACTACATAACCCCAGCAGCATCTTCACTACTTAACAGCAGCAGCATCTTCACTACATATCCCCAGCCGCATCTTCACCACATATCCCCAGCAACATCTTCACTCATTACCCCAGCAGCATCTTCATCATATAACCCCAACAGCATCTTCACCACATAACCCCAACAGCATCTTCATCACTTAACCCCAACAGCATCTTTACCGCATAACCCTAGCAGCATCTTCACCACATAACCCAACAGCCTTTTCACTACATAACCCCAGCAGCATCTTCATCACATAACCCAACAGCATCTTCACCACATAACTACAGCAGCATCTTCACTACAAATCTCTGAATCATCTTAACCACACAATCCTTAGCAGCGTCTTCACTACATAACCCCAAGAGCATCTTCACCACATTAGCCCAGCGAAATCTTCACCACATATCCCCAGCAACATCTTCACTCATTATTCCAGCAGCACATTCATCACGTAACACCAACAGCATCTTCATCACATAATCCCAGCAGCATCTTCGTCACTTAACCCCAACAGCATCTTCACCACATAACCCCAACAGCATCTTCACCACATAACCCCAACAGCATCTTCACCACATAACCCCAACAGCATCTTCACTACATAACCCCATCAGCATCTTCACTACATAACCCCATCAGCATTTCACCACATAACTCCAGGAGCATCTTCATCACATAACCCAACAGCATCTTTACCACATATCCCAAGCAGCATCTTCACCACATAACCACAGCAGCATCTTCGTCACATAACCCCAAAAGCATCTTCTCTACATAACCCCAGCAGTAGCTTCACTACATAACCCCAGCAGCATCTTCTCCACATAACCACAGCAGCCTCTTCACTACATAACCCCAGCAGCATCTTCACTACATAAACCCAGCAGCATCTTCAATACATACCCCAGCAGCATCTTCACCACGTAACTCCAGGAACATCTTTACTACATAACCCCTGAATTATCTTAACCACACAATTCTCAGCACCGTCTTCAATACATAACTCAATGAACATCTTCACCACAACCAATATCATCTTCATTTAACGTACAACAGCATCTTTACTACATAACCCCAGCAGCATCTTCACTACATAACCTGAACAGCATCTATACTACATAAACCCAGCAGCATCTTCACCACATAACTCCAGCAGCATCTTCACCACGTAACCCCAGCATCATCTTCACTACTTAACCCCATTTGCATCTTCTCAACATAACCCCAACAGCATCTTCACTACATAACCCCAACACCATCTTCACTATATAACACCAGCAGCATCTTCACCATGTAACCCCAACACCATCTTCACTACATAACCCCAACAGCATCTTTACCACATTACCCCAGCAACATCTTCACTCATTACCCCAGCAGAATCTTCACCACATATCCCCAGCAACATTTTCACTCAATACCCCAGCAGCATCTTTACTCATTACCCCAGCAGAATCTTCACCACATATCCCCAGCAACATTTTCACTCAATACCCCAGCAGCATCTTTATCATATATCCTCAGCAACATCTTCACTCATTACACCAGCAGCTTCTTCACGACATACCCTAGCGGCATCTTCATCAGATAACCCCAACGGCATCTCCACCACATAACCCCAGCAGCATCTTCGTCACATAATCCCAACTGCATCTTCACCACATAACCCCAGCAGCATCTTCGTCACATAACCTCAACAGCATCTTCACTACATAAACCTAGCAGCATCTTCACCACATTGCCCAGCAGCATCTTCACTACATAACACCTGAATCATCTTAAACACACAATCCTCAACAGCGTCTTCACTACATAACTCAATGAACATCTTCACCACAATCTATATCATCTTTATTTAACCTACGGCAGCATCTTCACTACATAACCCCAGCAGCATCTTCACTACGTAACTCCTGAATCTTCTTAACCACACAATCCTCAGCAGCGTCTTCCCTACATAACTCAATGAACATCTTCACCACAATCAATATCATATTCAATTAACCTACAACAGCATCTTCACTACATAACCCCAGCAACATCTTCACTACATAACTGCTGAATCATCTTAACTTCACAATCCTCAGCAACGTCTTCACTACATATATCAATGAACATCTTCACCACAATCAATATCATATTCATTTAACCTACAGCAGCATCTTCACTACATAACCCCAGCAGCATCTTCACCACATAACCCCAGCAGCATCTTCACCACATTACCCCAGCATCATCACTTCATTTCCACAGCAGCATCTTCACTACATAACTCCTGAATCATCTTAACCACACAATCCTAAGCAGCCTCTCACTACATAACTCAATGAACATCTTCACCACAACTTATATCATCTTCAATTAACCTACAGCAGCATCCTCACTTCATAACCACAACAGCATCTTCACTACATAAGCTTAGCACCATCTTTACTACATAACCTTAACAACATCTATGCTGCATAACCCTACCAGCATCTTCTCTACATATCCCCAGCAGCATCTTCACCACTTAACCCAAGCAGCATCTTCATCACATAACACCTACAGCATCTTCACTACATAACCCCAGAAGGATCTTCACTGCATAACCCCAACAGCATCTTCACTACATAACCCCAGCAGCATCTTCACTACTTAACAGCAGCAGCATCTTCACTACATATCCCCAGCCGCATCTTCACCACATATCCCCAGCAACATCTTCACTCATTACCCCAGCAGCATCTTCATCATATAACCCCAACAGCATCTTCACCACATAACCCCAGCAGCATCTTCATCACTTAACCCCAACAGCATCTTTACCGCATAACTCCAGCAGCATCTTCACCACATAACCCAACAGCCTTTTCACTACATAACCCCAGCAGCATCTTTACCACATTATCCCTTCAGCTTCCTCCCCACATAATTCCAGCAGCATCTTCATTACATAACCCCAACAGTATTTTCACTACATAACTCCAGCAGCTTCTTCATCACATAACCCAACAGCATCTTCACCACATAACTCCAGCAGCATCTTCACTACAAATCTCTGAATCATCTTAACCACACAATCCTTAGCAGCGTCTTCACTACATAACTCAATGAACATCTTCTCCTCAACCTATACCAACTTCATTTAACATACAGCAGCATCTTCACTACATACCCCAGCAGCATCTTCACCACGTAACCACAACAGCATCTTCTCTACATAACCCCAGCAGCATCATCACTACATAACCCCAGCAGCATCTTCACCACATAACCCCAGAAGCATCTTCACCACATAACCCCAGCAGCATCTTCGCCACATTACCCCAGCAGCAGCATCACTTCATTTCCTCAGTAGCATCTTCACTACATAACTCAATGAACATCTTCACCGCAACCTATATCATCTTCATTTAACCTACAGCAGCATCTTCACTACATAACCACAACAGCATCTTCACTACATAACCCCAGCACCATCTTTACTATATAACCCTAACAACATCTTTACTGCATAACCCCAGCAGTATCTTCACTACATAACCCCGACAGCATCTTCATACATAACCCCAACAGTATTTTCACTACATAACCCCAGCAGCATCTTCATCACATAACCCATCAGCATCTTCACCACATAACCCCAGCAGCATCTTCACTACATAACCCCAGCAGCATCTTCACTACAAAACTCCTGAATCATCTTAACCACACAGTCCTTAGCAGCGTGTTCACTACATAACTCAATGAACATCTTCACCACAACCTATATCATCTTCATTTAACCTACATCAGCATCTTCACTACATAACTACAACAGCATCTTCACTACATAACCCCAGCAGCATCTTTACTACATAACCCTAACAGCATCTTTACTGCATAACCCCAGCAGTATCTTCACTACCCTAGCAGCATCTTCTCTACATATCCCCAGCAGCATCTTCACTACATAACCCCAGCAGCATCTTCACCACATTGCCCAGCAGCATCTTCACTACATAACTCCTGATCATCCTAACCACACAATCCTCAACAGCGTCTTCACTGCATAACTCAATGAACATCTTCACCACAATCTATATCATCTTCATTTAACCGACAGCAGCATCTTCACTACATAACCCCAGCAGCATCTTCACTACGTAACTCCTGAATCATCTTAACCACACAATCCTCAGCAGCGTCTTCACTACATAACTCAATGAACATCTTCACCACAACCTATATCATCTTCAATTAACCTTCAGCAGCATCTTCACTGCATAACCCTAGCAGCATCTTCACCACATAACCACAAAAGCATTTTCACTACATTAACCCAGCATCAATGAAAATAACCACAACCTATATCATCTTCATTTAACCTACAGCAGCATCTTCACAACATAACTCCAACATCTTCACCACACAGCCCAGCAGCAACTTTACTATATAACTCCTGAATCATCTTAACCACACAATCCTCATCAGCGTCTTCACTATATAACTCAACGAACATCGTCACCACAACCTATATCATCTTCATTTAACCTACAGCAGCATCTTCACTACATAACCCCAGCATCATCTTTACTACATAACCCCAGCATCATCTTCACTACATAACCCCAGCAGCATCTTCACCACATAACCCCAACAGCATCTTCACTACATAACCCCAGCAGCATCTTTACTACATAAACCCAGCAGCATCTTTACTACATAACCCCAACAGCATCTTCACTACATAACCAAAGCAGCATCTTCTCTACATAACTCTAGCAGCATCTTTACCACGTAACCCCAGCAACATCTTCACTACATAACTCCAATAGAATCTTCTCTACATAATCCCAACAGCTTCTTCACCACATTATCCAAGCAACATCTTCACTCATTACCACAGCAGCATCTTTACCACATATCCCCAGCAACATCTTCACTCATTACCCCTGCAGCATCTTCACCACATATCCCCAGCAACATCTTCACTCATTACCCCAGCAACATCTTCACCACATAACCCCAGTAGCATCTACATCACATAACCCCAACGGCATCTTCACCACATAACCCCAGCAGTATCTTCGTCACATAACCCCAACAACATCTTCCCCACATAACCCCAGCAGCATCTTCATCGCAGAACCCAACAGCATCTTCTCCACATAATCCCAGCAGCATCTTCGTCACATAACCCCAAAAGCATCTTCACTACATATCCCCATCAGCGTCTTCACTACTTTACCCAACAGCCTTTTCACTACATAACCCCAGCAGCATCTTCACAACTCGCCTCCCCTACACACACACACACACACACACTGCACCCCTCTTCCACTCACCCCCAAACCCCACCCAACCCTCACCCCTCCTATGCACCTTGTTATGATCTCAGCCTACAGGAGAAACGAGTCTCCCCCTTGAGAGTTATTCAGCAAGCCTGACCTAACTAGAAGGTCTAGCAAATATTGAGGTGATAACCCATATGTATAATAGCTGGTTGGATATGATGAACAATTTAAAATTATGGGCAGTGAAGAAGAAAACAGATAAATGACTGGCTAGGAGATGTGGACATTTTGCTGGAGGCGTGAGGCTCGCTTCTGGAGGGGCTTTGACCTCACTTGAGTGCCAGACATCGCAGGGAAAAGCCGCGCTCCGTTGAGCTCCCGTCAGAAGGGAACCCCTAGTGATATATCTCGAAGAGAAGAGAAGTGTGTAGACGTGCCCGCTGTAGAATCGAGCTGGGAACGTTGTGGTCTCAAGTCCTGGTCGACGAGAAGAGTATTAAGCCGCCCAGAGATTTTATTGTGGGCCGTGGCAGGTCCCTAACCAGGCTTCGTCAGAGGGAGGAGCGCCCTCGACCAGATAATCTGTGGTAAGCACGATATACGCCAATTCATAGTGATTGCTTGTAGTTGGTCGTGTGCCCAGCTACAGTAGCAATGTTTATTAATAAGTTAGACATGTTTTGGTGAGGCAGAAAGCCTAAAATAAGAGAGTGGAGAGGGAGGAACACGGAGCGACGTCCGTCCCCTCTGAGCGCTGGCAGGTGACTGAAAGCTCCCGACGGCGGAGACCCCTCCCGGAGTGAGTGAGGACCGCCGCCAGGCGAGGTGGAGCATGGACCCGCCCAAAACGGGGGAGTCCACTCTCACTGTATGTAGAGGACAGATAGAGGTGTGAGGCAAACATATTGTGTGATTATTTTTGTTAATGTGTTAAAGGGGAAACATTTTTATTGGAGTGTCGATGGGTTGCAGGTTTGTCTATGGGGAAGAAGTTGCTGACAACTTCGAAGCCAGCACAGATGAAGTAGTTGATGAGACTCAAAGGTAGTGGAGGCGAGGACCTCGAGCTGTTAGGAGAAGCAGTGAAGAGGAGTGTCATGTGCTTCTATAGAGGTGGTGAAGCACCATAGTTGCTCGAGGGAACTTCATGGTGTAGCAACCAAGAGAGCTGTGGAAGACCCTAGCAGAAGGGTGAAGCACCGTAGTTGCTCAAAGAAACTTCATGATAGCAGCCTGGAGGAGCTGCAGAGGATCCTGGTAAAGAAGCCTGGAAGAACCTGAAGATCAGGGTAGTGAACTTCCAGAGGTGGAAGGGAAGTTCTGGTGGATTACTTGTAGGAAGTTGATAGTGTTTGGTTGTCATTAGCGTGCAAGACGCAGTGAGAGGTGAGTGACTGTTTGCATTCTTATGTCAAGGAGTGTTTTATACTGAAGTTTAGAGTTACAGTCGTAGGCTGGATTACATACAGACGTATGCGTTCTAGGACTGATAGAGTGATCGATTGATCATTGTTGTGTATCAATGAACATTTATACTGATATATGTTATTGCATTCAAATGCTGATTTTCTTTGTACACATTTATAGATACATATATATATTCTCTTGCTAATGGTGCAACAGTGTATGTAGACTTGATCAACTTGAGGAGGTTGATAGTATCAGGTGGTGAACCAGGAGATAGGATACCACTTGATAAGCTGATGATAGAGTTCTTATGGTGTTGGAGTGCAACCTGATTGTAATAGTATAGAGTATAGGATTCATTATTATTATATGTGTTTATGTATTGTGTATGTGCTCTGTCCAGTAAAGTATTCCATTTGCTGGTGTTTGCCCTTGTCCTAGTGAGGCTTCCCAGGAAATAGTAAAGAAGGAGAGAGAGAAAGAACCAAGAACCACTGCTGCGGACAGGGTAGAAGGTAATACTAGTAAGTCATAGGGGATTGAGGAGATCATATCTCATAAGGAGAGAGTGGGGAGTCACAGCGGCTCGAGTGGGTGTGTGCACGTGACAGCGAGGCTAAGTGTTGGAGCCGCATCCCCTAAACGTGTGACGTTGAGCCCCTCTCCAAGGGCCAGAAGAGCCAAGGGTGATCTCCTAGAGAGGTATAAGCACTCTACCGAGTTGTGGGTTGGGTTGTCCGTAGAGAAGGATCAACGACGACAACAAAACCAACCCACACTATAATAACCTCCAGCCCACATTTAACCCCCTAACACCTTCCCCCATCTCCCTCATCCCCTCTTCTACCCCAAAACCCCCACCTACCCCCGATTCCCCCCTAACTAATACACCCTCTCTTCCACTCCCAGCACCTATGCTCCATTCTCCTCTCAGCCCTCTGCCCTCAATATCCCCCCCCCAACCTCTCAACCTCTATCTGACTCTCAGTCTCACTCTATTTCTCAACCCGCCAATGCCATTCAGACTCTCCCTAACTTTCAGACCCATTTTGCCCTTCCTACCCCCATAGATGCCCAGACCCCCATTTGCCTACCAGGCACTCCCACAGCCCCCACTCGCCCCCAGACACCCCTCAGTACCCCCGAGACCCTCGGCGAAAGAGGGAACTCTGGCACCAGAGTTTCCAAGAAGAGTTTCAAGGTTTGGTACACCAATGCTGATGGGGTATCCAATAAAGCAGAAGAGATAAAAGAAAGAGGTAGTGAGGCAGACCCAGACATAGTGGCAATAGTGGAAACTAAAATAAATGGCATGATCTCGGATGCAATCTTTCCAGAGGGGTACCAGGTGATAAGAAAGGAAAGGACACAGAGACAGGGAGGAGTGGCACTCCTAAGAAAGCGGAAATGGAAGTTTGATGAGCTGGAAAATCTGGGTACCAATGAAAGCACGAACTCCATACATGGAACTCTGACAGTGGATGGGAAGAAGATGATAATCTTGATACTCTACAATCTCCCACCAAACAGTAGAAGGCCCAGACAGGAGTATGAGGAGAGCAACAAGGCATGTATAGATGAACTGCAGAGGGCAGCAACTTTAGCGCATAGAATGAGAGCGAAGCTGCTGGTCATGGGGGACCTAAATCACGGAGAGATAGATTGGGAAACGAGGAATCCGGGGAGGAGACCTGGGAGCGAAGCTGGTAGACGTTATTGACAGGAATTTCCTAACACAGCATGTGAAGGAAGATACTAGGGAAAGAGGAGGGGATACGCCCAGCCTATTAGATCTTTTCACCCAGAATGTAGAAGACATCGAGCAGTTGGAACATGAAATACCACTAGGAGCCAGTGACCATTGTGTCCTAGTCTTTGACTACATGATGGAGCTTAAAATTGTAACCAAAGGACAAGAGGTCCGAGTAAGGAGACTTGATTACAGAAGAGGGGATTACAGGAGGATAAGGGACTACCTGGGAGAAGTGCAGTGGGAGGAAGAGATTAGAGGAAAAAAGTGCAAAATATGATGAACCAAGTCATATGGAAAGGCAAGGAGGCTGAAGAGAGATTTATTCCAACAGTAAAGTAAAATAGCAGGAGGGAATATAATAACCCATGGTTTAATAGACAGTGTCAGGAGGCAAAAGTGAGAAGTAGGAGGGAGTGGAGGAAGTACAGAGGACAACAGGATTAGATGTAACAGAGCAAGGAATGATTAAATAAGACGAGTGTCGGAAAGGAATTATGAGAATGATATTGCAATCAAAGTGAAAAAGCAACCTAAATTACTACATAGCCATATAAGAAGGACGATGTCGGTAAATGACCAAGTGACAAGACTGAGGAAAATAGAAGGGGCATATACAGAAAGCGACAAGGAAATTGCGAGGTACTGAATGCAAGTTCCCATGGAGTGTTCACAACCGAGTCTGAGTGGCTCCCATTGTTAGAAGAGATTACCCTAGATGAAAGACTATCAGATATAGAGGTGACAGCAGAGGAGGTAATGAAACAGTTGACAACACTGGATGCAAATAAAGCTGTTGGACCAGACAAAGTATCACCGTGGAAACTAAAAGAGGCAGCGCAGGCTCTCAGCGTGCCTCTGGCAATGATCTTTGTTGAATCACTTATCTCGGAAATTGCCCAGTTGCTGGAAGGAGGCAAATGTCGTACCGATTTTCAAGAAAGGTGATAGGAAGGAGGCACTTAACTACAACCCGTATCACTGACAAGCATCCCCTGCAAAATACTTGAAAGAATAATTAGGCTAAGACTTGTTGAGCACCTGGAGAGCATTGGGGTTGTAAACAAGCCCTATATTGGGTTCTGGACAGAGAAATCATGCCTAACAAACCTTTTGGAATTCTATGACAAAGTAACAAGGATAACGCAGGACAAAGAAGGCTGGGCAGACTGCATATTTCTTGACTGCCAAAAGGCCTTTGATACAGTACCGCACATGAGACTGCTTTACAAACTTGAGAGGCAGGCAGGAGTAAGCGGAAAGGCTCTAGCATGGGTGAGGAACTACCTAACAGGCAGGAGCCAGAGAGTAATGGTAAGCGGCGAGAAGTCGGACTGGCGAACAGTAACGAGTTGAGTACCTCAAGGATCGGTGCTGGGTCCAATCCTCTTTGTAATTTACGTAAATGATATGTTTACAGGAGTGGAATCATACATGTCAATGTTTGTGGATGACGCAAAATTAATGAGAAGAGTTGTGACAGATGAGGATTGTAGGATCCTCCAAGAGGACTTAAGCAGGTTTCAGAGATGGTCAGGGAAATGGCTACTGGAGTTCAACACCAGTAAATGTAAAGTTATGGAAATGGGATCAGGTGATAGACGACCAAAGGGACAGTACACAATGAAAGGGAACTGCCTACCTGTAACGATTCGAGAAAGAGACCTGGGAGTGGATGTGACGCCTAATCTAACTCTTGAGGCACATATAAATAGGATAACGACAGCAGCGTACTGGTGAAAATTAGAACTTCATTTAGAAACCTAAGTGAGGAGGCTTTTAGGGCGCTTTACACTGCCTACGTGAGACCAGTCTTAGAGTAGGCCGCACCAACATGGAGCCCCCACCTGAAGAAACGCATAAGGAAACTGGAGAAAATTCAGAGGTTTGCGACGAGGCTTGTCCCAGAGTTACGAGGGATGGGATATGAAAAGCGTCTGAGGGAACTGAACCTCACGTCACTAGAGAAAAAAAGGGAGAGAGGAGATATGATAGAAACATATAAAATACTCAGGGGAATTGACAAAGTGGAAATAGATGAAATGTTCACACGTAATAATATCAGAACGAGGGGAGATGGGTGGAAACTGGAAACTCAAATGAATCACAGAGATGTTAGGAAGTTTTCTTTAGCGTGAGAGTAGTGGAAAAATTAAATGCACTTGGGGAACAGGTTGTGGAAGCAAACTCTATTCATATTTTTAAAATTAGGTATGATAGGAAAATGGGACGGGAGTTATTGCTGCAAACAACCGATGGCTGGAAAGGCGGGATCCAAGAGCCAATGCTCGATCCTGCAAGCACAAATAGGTGAGTATACACACACACACTAGGGTTATTGTAGACTAACAAACACTAGTGAAAAGAAAAGGGATCAAGCAGGATGGTAAGAAAACAGAACACAGGTGGAGGAGAGGAACAGGACGAGTCATACATGGAGATGACTGTTTGCGCATGGAGGGAAATCACTGAGGAACTGAAAGACATGAGAGGACTCATAAATACACTGCAGAATGAACAAAAGGCAGCGCAAGAGGAGATAACAAACCTAAAATCAGGATCTCCTCAGAATGTGGCTCAGGGGACCAACCCCCAGGTACCAGAATGATACAGCAATGGCAGGGACCCCTACAATGGGTGCCATCTTTGCTGAAATGCTGAAGAGCACAGGAGCAATGTCCGCAGTCAAGGAAGTTGTAATAAAGGCAGTAACCTCACAGGAGGCAGATAGATGCAAGAGCCAGTTACTGGAAAGGAAAAGACCTGTAGTAGTAATAGGTGTTAAGGAACAAGAGGGTTCCACAAGGGAAGAATGGAGATCTAAGGACAAAGCAGCAGTGGCAGGGATACTAAAGGAGATTGGTCTGGAAGGGGATGAAACAGACATAGAAAAGTTTTTCTGGATTGGCCAGTACAAAGACAAAGACCGGTTGATCAAGGTAGAGCTAAAAAAACGAGTGCATCAAAGAGGACATTAGCAAAAAAGAGCAAACTGAAATATGTAACGAATACAGACAGGTTTTTCCTTCAGAGGGGACATGACCAGGACAGAGATAATACAGGCAGCAGATGCAAGGAAAAGGCGCAGGCAGAGGGAAGGGAGCCAGGGAACCTCAACCCCCAATCCAGCAATCCCAGTGGGGAGTGTGGAACCCCAACCCAGCACCTCGGGAACCCCAGAGGGGACTGCAACATCCCAACTCACCACCCTATAGGTGGGGAGTTCCAACATTCCACCCAATTAACCTTGAGTACCTTCTTCCCTCCCACCCCCTGGTCTTCCTCCTGCCCCAAGCCGGCCCAGACATGAACTAAGTCCTCCATCCCCCACCCCCAGTTCTAAGCCATCCTCCCCCTGCCCTTCCTTCCCCCACCACCCCCCACCTCCCTCAGAACCCCTGTTAAACTACCTCACAGGAGGGTGAGCCTACACAAGCAGCAATGCCCCTGGAACAGCTTCCTGCACTAGTGGGGAGGATGGGTGAAAATGGACATAGGAAGTGAGCTTCAAGGTAACGTACTCAAACATCGATGGGATTACCAACAAAGCAAGTGGCATGAAAGGGTGCAGGAAGAAAACCCAGATGTAATAGGACTCACAGAAACAAAATTGTCAGGAGTCATAACAAATGCTGTGTTTCCAAAGGGACTTTTATATAATAAGGAAAGAGAGAGATGGGAGAGGAGGAGGAGTGACTCTCCTGATAAGGAAAGACTGGAGCTTTGAAGAGATGGAAATTCCAGCTGTGACGGATTCAGAGATTACATAACAGGAACTATGACAATGGGTGGACCTAAGATATTAGTGGCAGTCATTTACAACCATCCATAAAATGACAGAAGACCCAGACAAGAGTTCGACAGAAACAACATGGCTACCATTAACATAATAGAGAGAGCAGCTTCAGTTGCTTGCAGGAATGGATCCAGACTCTTAATCATGAGGATTTCAAACATTGAAAGATAGACTGGGAGAACAGGAACCCACATGGAGGTGAAGACACATGGAGATCTAAACTTTTGGAAGTGAGTACAAGGAACTTTCTGAGCCAACATGTCAAGGGGCCCACAAGAATGAGAGGAAATGACGAACCAGCTAGACTCGACCTAATTTTCACCTTAAATGACTCAGAAATAAGGAAGTCAAATATGAAGCCCCCATAGGAATGAGTGACCACAGTGTATTGATATTTGAGTATCTGGTAGAAGTACGGATATCCTGTCCAAGGATGGGATTGGAACGAAAAAGACTAAATTACCGAAGAAGAAAATATGACGAGATGAGGATCTTCCTAATGGAAATACCATGGGAAACAGAACACAGATTAAAGACTGTACATCACATGATGGATTATGTCACTCAGAAGTTTTTTTTTATTATTATTTTCTACCACAGACGTGGCCACACAGTTACAATGCTAAGCAGAATATATACATTTTCTTCTGTCCTCCATGGACAGGGTTAGAGATGTTTTTAAACATATAGTTCAGGGGTTTAATGAACAATCAACTACAGAAGGTGATTCGGTGTTTAGCTAACCTACATACGTAAATACATAGATACACAGATTTACGTATGCCCTACATAAAGTGTTCGATGTGTCTATTACATAGTGTCATTAATGTGCATTTACAAAGGTGAAATGTAATTCTGATCAGCTTCCATTTATACTTTATACACATACATATACATACACACACACACACACACACATATACGTACATATACATATATACATACATATATACACACACACATGCATTCACATTCATTTGTCTCTTTTACTCTGACAGGGTGAGATAGCTGATAGAGAAACTAGTGTGCAATTAAGCACTTAATCACTGAAGGTGATTAAGGTGCTTTTACAAGCTCAGGTTATATAGTTATATCACATACAGACATTGTGTAATTGATACATTACATGGTTAATCTTGGGTACATGTCCAGTATCTCATCAAGTGTTCCAGTACTCATAGTAATTACACAGTTCAGCATACCTTAGCCCAGGAGTGCGAAAGTCAGTCAATATGGACATTCTACAATATAATGTTCAAGAGAGTGCATGTTTTCTCTTTCACATAGTTGGCAAATTGTGTACTCGACATTTGGGGTTTGAGAAAGCTGCCAGATACGTCTATATCCCAGGCGTATTCTGGCCACTATAACATCACATTGCGGGTTCTTGTTCTATTAGTCCCATATGTGAATGTCTCCTCACGATATCTATCATAATATTTAATGCTACAACTTTCAGGAGGCTGCAGACAGGTTTATCCCAGTCCAAAAAGTGAAAAATTAGAAGCAACAGAAGAATCCGAGGTTCAACCAGGAATGTGCGGCAGCAAAGCAATTGAGTAAAAGAACATGGCGAAACTACAGGAAAAAACAGAACACCAGAGAGCAGGGAGAGATACCAGAGAGCAGAAATTAGTTCATCAGAGTGAGGAGAGAAGCAGAGAGGCAGTACGAAAATCACATCGCGAGTAAAGCTAAAACCCAACCAAAACTGCTCCACAGCCACGTCAGGAGGAAAACAACAGTGAAGGAACAAGTGATGAAACTGAGAAAAGGGGATAACAGATACACAGAGAACGACAAAGAGGTGTGTGAGGAACTCAACAAGAGATTCCAAGAGGTCTTCACAATAGAAGAAAGAGAGGTCCCTGCACTAAATGAGGAGGCAAGCCGAACAACCTTGGAGGAAATTTACATCACCAGTGATGAGGTCAAAAGGAATCTGTTGGAGCTGAATGTGTCAAAGGCTGTTGGGCCTGACAGAATCTCACTGTGGATTCTAAAAGAAGGTGCAGAAGCACTAAGTGTGCCACTCTCTATGGTGTATAACAGGTCACTGGAAACGGGAGACCTTCCGAAAACCGGGAAGACAGCTTATGTAGTCCCAATTTACAAAAAGGGTGACAGGCAAGAGGCACTGAACTACAGGCCAGTTTCTCTAACTTGTGTACCATGCAAGGAGATGGAGAAGATTGTGAGGAGAAGGCTTGTAGAGCATCTGGAGGGAAACAGCTTTGTAACACACCATCAGCATGGGTTCAGAGATGGTAAATCGTGCCTCACAGGCCTAATAAAATTCTATGACCATGCAACACAAATTAGGCAGAAAAGAGAAGGGGTGGGCAGACTGCATTTTCTTGGACTGTCAGAAAGCCTTTGACACAGTTCCTCACAAAAGGCTGTTACAAAAGTTGGAGCAGCAGGCATGAGTAAAAGGTAACGTGCTCCAGGGGATAAAGAAGAATCTAAGCAATAGGAAACAGCGAGTAACTGTGAGGGGAGAGACATCATAGTGGCGAGATGTCACCAGCAGGGTTCCACAGGGCTCTGTACTCGGACGCATCCTGTTTCAAGTATATGTAAACGACCTTCCAGAAAGTATAGACTCATTCCTCTCAATATTTGCTGATGATGCAAAAATTATGAGAAGAATCCAAAAAGGTGAAGATAGACAGAGACTGCAGGACTACCTGGACAAACTGGAGGAATGGTCTAGAAAATGGCTGCTAAAGTTCAACTCAGGAAGTGTAAAGTAATGAAATAGGCGAAGGGAGCAGAAGGCTGAACACATGGTACCATCTGGGAGGTGAAATCCTACAAGAGGCAAATAGAGAGAAAAATCAGGGGGGCGATATGACACCGAACCTGTCCCCAAAGGCCCACATCAAAAGAATATCATCAGCGGCATATGCTAGATTAGCCAATATAAGAACTGCCTTAAGAAATTTGTGTAAGGAATCGTTCAGGACCCTGTATACCACTTATGTAAGACCAATCCTGGAGTATGCAGCTCAAGCCTGGAGTCCATACATAGTTAAACACAAGACGAAGTTAGAGAAGATGCAGAGGTATACCACCAGACTGGTCCCGGAACTGAGAGGAATGAGTTACGAGGAAAGACTTAAGGAGCTGAACCTCACAACCCTAGAAAACAGAAGAGTAAGGGGAGACATCATAACCACCTACAAAATTCTCAGGGGAATTGACAGAGTGGACAGAGAAAAACTCTTTAGCGCGGGTGGAATACGAACAAGGGGACGCAGTTGGAAACTTAGTACCCAGATGAGCCACAGAGACGTTAGAAAGAATTTTTTCAGTGTCAGGGTAGTTAACAAATGGAATGCATTAAGTAATGTTGTAGTATAGGCAGACACTATACACAGTTTCAAATGTAGATATGATAGAGCCCAGTAGGCTCAGGAATATGTACACCAGTTGATTGACAGTTGAGAGGCGGGACCAAAAAGTCAAAGCTCAACCCCCGCAAACACAACTAGGTGAGTACATGTACACAAACACGCACACACTGACAGGGGGACAAAGACAAACTCCCTCGGTCGCTGCTGGGCTGCAGATCCTCTCCCCCCGGTCGCTGCTGGGCTGCAGATCCTCTCCCCCGGTCGCTGCTGGGCTGCAGATCCTCTCCCCCGGTCGCTGCTGGGCTGCAGATCCTCTCCCCCTATCGCTGGTGGGCTGCAGATCCTCTCCCCGGGTCTCTGCTGGGCTGCAGATCCTCTCCCCGGGTCGCTGCTGGGTAGCAGTTCCTCTTCCCGGGTCGCTGCTGGGCTGCAGATCCTCTCCCCGGGTCGCTGCTGGGCTGCAGATCCTCTCCCCCGGTCTCTGCTTGGCAGCAGATCCTCTCTCCACTGGTCTCTGCTGGGCAGCAGATCCTCTCCCTCGGTCGCTGGTGGGCTGCAAATCCTCTCCCCCGGTCGCTGGTTGGCTGCAGATCCTCTCCCCCGGTCACTGCTGGCCTGCAGATCATCTCCCCTGGTCGCTGGTGGGCTGCAGATCCTCTCCCCCGGTCACTGCTGGCCTGCAGATCATCTCCCCCGGTCGCTGGTGGGCAGCAGATCCTCTCCTTCGGTCGCTGGTGGGCTGCAGATCCTCTTCCCCGGTCGCTGGTGGGCTGCAGATCCTCTCCCCCGGTCTGTCCTTGGCAGCAGATCCTCTCTCCACTGGTCTCTGCAGGGCAGGAGATCCTCTCCATCGGTCGCTGCTGCGCTGCAAATCCTCTCCCCCGGTCACTGCTGGCCTGCAGATCATCTCCCCCGGTCGTTGGTGGGCTGCAGATCCTCTCCCCCGGTCGGTGCTGGGCTGCAGATCCTCTCCCCCGGTCGCTGCTAGGCTGCAGATCCTCTCCCCGGTCGCTGCTGGGCTGCAGATCCTCTCCCCCGGTCGCTGCTGGACTGCAGATCCTCTCCCCCGGTCGCTGCTGGACTGCAGATCCTCTCCCTCGGTCGCTGCTGGGCTGCAGATCCTCTCCCCCGGTCGCTGCTGGGCTGCAGATCCTCTCCCCCGGTCGCTGCTGGGCTGCAAATCCTCTCCCCCGGTCGCTGCTGGGCTGCAGATCCTCTCCCCCGGTCGCTGCTGGGCTGCAGATCCTCTCCCCCGGTCGCTGCTGGGCTGCAGATCCTCTCCCCCGGTCGCTGCTGGGCTGCAGATTCTCTCCCCCGGTCGCTGCTGGGCTGCAGATCCTCTCCCCCGGTCGCTGCTGGGCTGCAAATCCTCTCCCCCGGTCGCTGCTGGGCTGCAGATCCTCTCCCCCGGTCGCTGCTGGGCTGCAGATCCTCTCCCCCGGTCGCTGCTGGGCTGCAGATCCTCTCCCCCCGGTCGCTGCTGGGCTGCAGATCCTCTCCCCCGGTCGCTGCTGGGCTGCAAATCCTCTCCCCCGGTCGCTGGTGGGCTGCAGATCCTATCCCCCGGTCGCTGCTGGGCTGCAGATCCTCTCCCCCGGTCGCTGGTGGGCTGCAGATCCTCTCCCCCGGTCGCTGCTGGGCTGCAGATCCTCTCCCCCGGTCGCTGCTGGGCTGCAGATCCTCTCCACCGGTCGCTGCTGGGCTGCAGATCCTCTCCACCGGTCGCTGCTGGGCTGCAGATCCTCTCCACCGGTCGCTGGTGGGCAGCAGATCTTCTCCCCCGGTCGCTGCTAGGCTGCAGATCCTCTCCACCGGTCGCTGGTGGGCTGCAGATCCTCTCCACCGGTCGCTGCTGGGCTGCAGATCCTCTCCACCGGTCGCTGCTGGGCTGCAGATCCTCTCCACCGGTCGCTGGTGGGCTGCAGATCCTCTCCCCCGGTCGCTGGTGGGCTGCAGATCTTCTCCCCCGGTCGCTGCTAGGCTGCAGATCCTCTCCCCCGGTCGCTGCTAGGCTGCAGATCCTCTCCCCCGGTCACTGCTGGCCTGCAGATCATCTCCCCCGGTCGCTGGTGGGCTGCAGATCCTCTCCCCCGGTCGCTGGTAGGTTGCAGATCCTCTCCCCCGGTCACTGCTGGCCTGCAGATCATCTCCCCCGGTCGCTGCTAGGCTGCAGATCCTCTCCCTCGGTCGCTGCTGGGCTGCAAATCCTCTCCACTGGTCTCTGCTGGGCAGCAGATCCTCTCCCTCGGTCGCGGG
Organism: Procambarus clarkii; assembly: GCF_040958095.1. Classification (NCBI taxonomy): domain Eukaryota; kingdom Metazoa; phylum Arthropoda; class Malacostraca; order Decapoda; family Cambaridae; genus Procambarus; species Procambarus clarkii. Next base: position 23,896,159 of record NC_091227.1, read on the forward strand.
TGGGCTGCAAATCCTCTCCCCCGGAGGCTGGTGGGCTGCAGATCCTCTCCCCCCGGTCACTGCTGGCCTGCAGATCATCTCCCCTGGTCGCTGGTGGGCTGCAGATCCTCTCCCCCGGTCACTGCTGGCCTGCAGATCATCTCCCCCGGTCGCTGGTGGGCAGCAGATCCTCTCCTTCGGTCGCTGGTGGGCTGCAGATCCTCTTCCCCGGTCGCTGGTGGGCTGCAGATCCTCTCCCCCGGTCTCTCCTTGGCAGCAGATCCTCTCTCCACTGGTCTCTGCTGGGCAGGAGATCCTCTCCATCGGTCGCTGCTGGGCTGCAAATCCTCTCCCCCGGTCACTGCTGGCCTGTAGATCATCTCCCCCCGGTCGCTGGTGGGCTGCAGATCCTCTCCCCCGGTCGTTGCTGGGCTGCAGATCCTCTCCCCCGGTCGCTGCTAGGCTGCAGATCCTCTCCCCCGGTCGCTGCTGGGCTGCAGATCCTCTCCCCCGGTCGCTGCTGGACTGCAGATCCTCTCCCCAGGTCGCTGCTGGACTGCAGATCCTCTCCCTCGGTCGCTGCTGGGCTGCAGATCCTCTCCCCCGGTCGCTGCTGGGCTGCAGATCCTCTCCCCCGGTCGCTGCTGGGCTGCAAATCCTCTCCCCCGGTCGCTGCTAGGCTGCAGATCCTCTCCCCCCGGTCGCTGCTGGGCTGCAGATCCTCTCCCCCCGGTCGCTGCTGGGCTGCAGTTCCTCTCCCCCGGTCGCTGCTGGGCTGCAGATCCTCTCCCCCGGTCGCTGCTGGGCTGCAAATCCTCTCCCCCGGTCGCTGCTGGGCTGCAGATCCTCTCCCCCGGTCGCTGCTAGGCTGCAGATCCTCTCCCCCGGTCGCTGCTGGGCTGCAGATCCTCTCCCCCGGTCGCTGCTGGACTGCAGATCCTCTCCCCCGGTCGCTGCTGGACTGCAGATCCTCTCCCTCGGTCGCTGCTGGGCTGCAGATCCTCTCCCCCGGTCGCTGCTGGGCTGCAAATCCTCTCCCCCGGTCGCTGCTGGGCTGCAGATCCTCTCCCCCGGTCGCTGCTGGGCTGCAGATCCTATCCCCCGGTCGCTGCTGGGCTGCAGATCCTCTCCCCCGGTCGCTGCTGGGCTGCAGATCCTATCCCCCGGTCGCTGGTGGGCTGCAGATCCTCTCCCCCGGTCGCTGGTGGGCTGCAGATCCTATCCCCCGGTCGCTGGTGGGCTGCAGATCCTCTCCCCGGGTCTCTGCTGGGCTGCAGATCCTCTCCCCGGGTCGCTGCTGGGCTGCAGATCCTCTCCCCCGGTCGCTGGTGGGCTGCAGATCCTATCCCCCGGTCGCTGGTGGGCTGCAGATCCTCTCCCTGGGTCTCTGCTGGGCTGCAGATCCTCTCCCCGGGTCGCTGCTGGGCTGCAGATCCTCTCCCCCGGTGTCTGCTTGGCAGCAGATCCTCTCTCCACTGGTCTCTGCTGGGCAGCAGATCCTCTCCCCCGGTCGCTGCTGGGCTGCAGATCCTCTCCACCGGTCGCTGCTGGGCTGCAGATCCTCTCCACCGGTCGCTGCTAGGCTGCAGATCCTCTCCACCGGTCGCTGGTGGGCTGCAGATCTTCTCCCCCGGTCGCTGCTAGGCTGCAGATCCTCTCCACCGGTCGCTGCTGGGCTGCAGATCCTCTCCACCGGTCGCTGGTGGGCTGCAGATCCTCTCCACCGGTCGCTGGTGGGCTGCAGATCCTCTCCACCGGTCGCTGGTGGGCTGCAGATCCTCTCCCCCGGTCGCTGGTGGGCTGCAGATCTTCTCCCCCGGTCGCTGCTAGGCTGCAGATCCTCTCCCCCGGTCACTGCTGGCCTGCAGATCATCTCCCCCGGTCGCTGGTGGGCTGCAGATCCTCTCCCCCGGTCGCTGGTGGGCTGCAGATCCTCTCCCCCGGTCACTGCTGGCCTGCAGATCATCTCCCCCGGTCGCTGCTAGGCTGCAGATCCTCTCCCCCGGTCGCTGGTGGGCTGCAGATCCTCTCCCCCGGTCGCTGCTGGGCTGCAAATCCTCTCCCCCGGTCGCTGGTGGGCTGCAGATCCTCTCCCCCGGTCACTGCTGGGCTGCAAATCCTCTCCCCCGGTCGCTGGTGGGCTGCAGATCCTCTCCCCCGGTCGCTGCTGGGCTGCAAATCCTCTCCCCCGGTCGCTGGTGGGCTGCAGATCCTCTCCCCCGGTCGCTGCTGGGCTGCAAATCCTCTCCCCCGGTCGCTGGTGGGCTGCAGATCCTCTCCCCCGGTCACTGCTGGCCTGCAGATCATCTCCCCCGGTCGCTGGTGGGCTGCAGATCCTCTCCCCCGGTCGCTGCTGGACTGCAGATCCTCTCCCTCGGTCGCTGCTGGGCTGCAGATCCTCTCCTTCGGTCGCTGCTGGGCTGCAGATCCTCATAGTTTTCATAGACCACATATAATAATGTGATTAGGTTGGCGAAGCTGGTTGTTGTATTGTAAAAAAATTAATGGGTTGTTGTGAAAATTTTGTGGGTGTCGGTGAAGATGTTCTGGATTGAGGTGAAAATGCTGTTGGTTGAGGTGAAGATGTTTTGGTTAGTGAAGATGCTGCTGGGATTTCTTTGAACATGCTGTTGGTTTTGATGATGATTTTGTGGGTTTCGACAAAGATGCTGCTGGGGGTTGTGTGATGATGTTGTGGGTTGTAAAGATGATGCTTGGGGTTGAGAGAAGATGATGTGGTTGGTGATGGAGATGATGTAGGGTTTGTGTGAAGAAGTTGTGGGTTGTGGTAAGGATGCTGCTGGTGTTATGTTGTGAAGATGCTGCTGGGGCAATGTTGTGAAAATGCTGCTGGAAGTATGTGCTGAAGATGCTGCTGGAAGTATGTGCTGAAGATGCTGCTGGAGGTATGTGCTGAAGATGCTGCAGGAGGTATGTGCTGAAGATGCTGCAGGAAGTATGTGCTGAAGATGCTGCTGGAAGTATGTGCTGAAGATGCTGCTGGAGGTATGTGCTGAAGATGCTGCTGGAGGTATGTGCTGAAGATGCTGCTGGAAGTATGTGCTGAAGATGCTGCTGGAAGTATGTGCTGAAGATGCTGCTGGAAGTATGTGCTGAAGATGCTGCTGGAAGTATGTGCTGAAGATGCTGCTGGGGTTGTGTGGTGAAGATGCTGCTGGAGGTATGTGCTGAAGATGCTGCTGGAGGTATGTGCTGAAGATGCTGCTGGAGGTATGTGCTGAAGATGCTGCTGGAGGTATGTGCTGAAGATGCTGCTGGAGGTATGTGCTGAAGATGCTGCTGGAGGTATGTGCTGAAGATGCTGCTGGAGGTATGTGCTGAAGATGCTGCTGGAAGTATGTGTTGAAGATGCTGCTGGAGGTATGTGCTGAAGATGCTGCTGGTGGTATGTGCTGAAGATGCTGCTGGGGTTGTGTGGTGAAGATGCTGCTGGAGGTATGTGCTGAAGATGCTGCTGGGGTTGTGTGGTGAAGATGCTGCTGGAGGTATGTGCTGAAGATGCTGCTGGAGGTATGTGCTGAAGATGCTGCTGGGTTGTGTGCTGAAGATGCTGCTGGAGGTATGTGCTGAAGATGCTGCTGGAAGTATGTGCTGAAGATGCTGCTGGAGGTATGTGCTGAAGATGCTGCTGGAGGTATGTGCTGAAGATGCTGCTGGAGGTATGTGCTGAAGATGCTGCTGGAGGTATGTGCTGAAGATGCTGCTGGAAGTATGTGCTGAAGATGCTGCTGGAAGTATGTGTTGAAGATGCTGTTGGAGGTATGTGCTGAAGATGCTGCTGGAGGTATGTGCTGAAGATGCTGCTGGGGTTGTGTGGTGAAGATGCTGCTGGAGGTATGTGCTGAAGATGCTGCTGGGGTTGTGTGGTGAAGATGCTGCTGGAGGTATGTGCTGAAGATGCTGCTGGAGGTATGTGCTGAAGATGCTGCTGGAGGTATGTGCTGAAGATGCTGCTGGGGTTGTGTGGTGAAGATGCTGCTGGGGTTGTGTGGTGAAGATGCTGCTGGAGGTATGTGCTGAAGATGCTGCTGGAGGTATGTGCTGAAGATGCTGCTGGAAGTATGTGCTGAAGATGCTGCTGGAAGTATGTGCTGAAGATGCTGCTGGAAGTATGTGCTGAAGATGCTGCTGGGGTTGTGTGCTGAAGATGCTGCTGGAGGTATGTGCTGAAGATGCTTCTGGAGGTATGTGCTGAAGATGCTGCTGGGGTTGTGTGGTGAAGATGCTGCTGGGGTTGTGTGGTGAAGATGCTGCTGGAGGTATGTGCTGAAGATGCTGCTGGGGTTGTGTGCTGAAGATGCTGCTGGAGGTATGTGCTGAAGATGCTGCTGGAGGTATGTGCTGAAGATGCTGCTGGAAGTATGTGCTGAAGATGCTGCAGGGATTGTGTGGTGAAGATGCTGCACGCGGGTATGAAGATGCTATTTAGGCTAAGTAGTAAAGATGCTGCTGTTGTTCTGTGGAGAAAATGTTGCAGGGGTTATGAAGATGATGCTGGTGGTTGTGTGGTAGAGATGCTGTTTAGGCTATGTTGCGAACATGCTGCAGGGGTTATGTTGTGTAGATGCTGTTGGGGATTTTGATGAAAATGCTCCTGGGGGATGTGATGAAGATGCTGCTGGAAGTATGTGCTGAAGATGCTGCTGGAGGTATGTGCTGAAGATGCTGCTGGAGGTATGTGCTGAAGATGCTGCTGGGGTTGTGTGGTGAAGATGCTGCTGGAGGTATGTGCTGAAGATGCTGCTGGAGGTATGTGCTGAAGATGCTGCTGGAGGTATGTGCTGAAGATGCTGCTGGAGGTATGTGCTGAAGATGCTGCTGAAGGTATGTGCTGAAGATGCTGCTGGAGGTATGTGCTGAAGATGCTGCTGGAGGTATGTGCTGAAGATGCTGCTGGAAGTATGTGTTGAAGATGCTGCTGGAGGTATGTGCTGAAGATGCTGCTGGAGGTATGTGCTGAAGATGCTGCTGGGGTTGTGTGGTGAAGATGCTGCTGGAGGTATGTGCTGAAGATGCTGCTGGGGTTGTGTGGTGAAGATGCTGCTGGAGGTATGTGCTGAAGATGCTGCTGGAGGTATGTGCTGAAGATGCTGCTGGGGTTGTGTGCTGAAGATGCTGCTGGAGGTATGTGCTGAAGATGCTGCTGGAAGTATGTGCTGAAGATGCTGCTGGAGGTATGTGCTGAAGATGCTGCTGGAGGTATGTGCTGAAGATGCTGCTGGAGGTATGTGCTGAAGATGCTGCTGGAGGTATGTGCTGAAGATGCTGCTGGAAGTATGTGCTGAAGATGCTGCTGGAAGTATGTGTTGAAGATGCTGCTGGAGGTATGTGCTGAAGATGCTGCTGGAGGTATGTGCTGAAGATGCTGCTGGGGTTGTGTGGTGAAGATGCTGCTGGAGGTATGTGCTGAAGATGCTGCTGGGGTTGTGTGGTGAAGATGCTGCTGGAGGTATGTGCTGAAGATGCTGCTGGAGGTATGTGCTGAAGATGCTGCTGGAGGTATGTGCTGAAGATGCTGCTGGGGTTGTGTGGTGAAGATGCTGCTGGGGTTGTGTGGTGAAGATGCTGCTGGAGGTATGTGCTGAAGATGCTGCTGGAGGTATGTGCTGAAGATGCTGCTGGAAGTATGTGCTGAAGATGCTGCTGGAAGTATGTGCTGAAGATGCTGCTGGAAGTATGTGCTGAAGATGCTGCTGGGGTTGTGTGCTGAAGATGCTGCTGGAGGTATGTGCTGAAGATGCTGCTGGAGGTATGTGCTGAAGATGCTGCTGGGGTTGTGTGGTGAAGATGCTGCTGGGTTGTGTGGTGAAGATGCTGCTGGAGGTATGTGCTGAAGATGCTGCTGGGGGTGTGTGCTGAAGATGCTGCTGGAGGTATGTGCTGAAGATGCTGCTGGAGGTATGTGCTGAAGATGCTGCTGGAAGTATGTGCTGAAGATGCTGCAGGGATTGTGTGGTGAAGATGCTGCACGCGGGTATGAAGATGCTATTTAGGCTAAGTAGTAAAGATGCTGCTGTTGTTCTGTGGAGAAAATGTTGCAGGGGTTATGAAGATGATGCTGGTGGTTGTGTGGTAGAGATGCTGTTTAGGCTATGTTGCGAACATGCTGCAGGGGTTATGTTGTGTAGATGCTGTTGGGGATTTTGATGAAAATGCTCCTGGGGGATGTGATGAAGATGCTGCTGGAAGTATGTGCTGAAGATGCTGCTGGAGGTATGTGCTGAAGATGCTGCTGGAGGTATGTGCTGAAGATGCTGCTGGGGTTGTGTGGTGAAGATGCTGCTGGAGGTATGTGCTGAAGATGCTGCTGGAGGTATGTGCTGAAGATGCTGCTGGAGGTATGTGCTGAAGATGCTGCTGGAGGTATGTGCTGAAGATGCTGCTGAAGGTATGTGCTGAAGATGCTGCTGGAGGTATGTGCTGAAGATGCTGCTGGAGGTATGTGCTGAAGATGCTGCTGGAAGTATGTGTTGAAGATGCTGCTGGAGGTATGTGCTGAAGATGCTGCTGGAGGTATGTGCTGAAGATGCTGCTGGGGTTGTGTGGTGAAGATGCTGCTGGAGGTATGTGCTGAAGATGCTGCTGGGGTTGTGTGGTGAAGATGCTGCTGGAGGTATGTGCTGAAGATGCTGCTGGAGGTATGTGCTGAAGATGCTGCTGGGGTTGTGTGCTGAAGATGCTGCTGGAGGTATGTGCTGAAGATGCTGCTGGAAGTATGTGCTGAAGATGCTGCTGGAGGTATGTGCTGAAGATGCTGCTGGAGGTATGTGCTGAAGATGCTGCTGGAGGTATGTGCTGAAGATGCTGCTGGAGGTATGTGCTGAAGATGCTGCTGGAAGTATGTGCTGAAGATGCTGCTGGAAGTATGTGTTGAAGATGCTGCTGGAGGTATGTGCTGAAGATGCTGCTGGAGGTATGTGCTGAAGATGCTGCTGGGGTTGTGTGGTGAAGATGCTGCTGGAGGTATGTGCTGAAGATGCTGCTGGGGTTGTGTGGTGAAGATGCTGCTGGAGGTATGTGCTGAAGATGCTGCTGGAGGTATGTGCTGAAGATGCTGCTGGAGGTATGTGCTGAAGATGCTGCTGGGGTTGTTGTGGTGAAGATGCTGCTGGGTTGTGTGGTGAAGATGCTGCTGGAGGTATGTGCTGAAGATGCTGCTGGAGGTATGTGCTGAAGATGCTGCTGGAAGTATGTGCTGAAGATGCTGCTGGAAGTATGTGCTGAAGATGCTGCTGGAAGTATGTGCTGAAGATGCTGCTGGGGTTGTGTGCTGAAGATGCTGCTGGAGGTATGTGCTGAAGATGCTGCTGGAGGTATGTGCTGAAGATGCTGCTGGGTTGTGTGGTGAAGATGCTGCTGGGGTTGTGTGGTGAAGATGCTGCTGGAGGTATGTGCTGAAGATGCTGCTGGGGTTGTGTGCTGAAGATGCTGCTGGAGGTATGTGCTGAAGATGCTGCTGGAGGTATGTGCTGAAGATGCTGCTGGAAGTATGTGCTGAAGATGCTGCAGGGATTGTGTGGTGAAGATGCTGCACGCGGGTATGAAGATGCTATTTAGGCTAAGTAGTAAAGATGCTGCTGTTGTTCTGTGGAGAAAATGTTGCAGGGGTTATGAAGATGATGCTGGTGGTTGTGTGGTAGAGATGCTGTTTAGGCTATGTTGCGAACATGCTGCAGGGGTTATGTTGTGTAGATGCTGTTGGGGATTTTGATGAAAATGCTCCTGGGGGATGTGATGAAGATGCTGCTTGGGCTATGTGGTGAAGATGCTGCTGGTCGTTGTGTGATGAAGGGGCTATTTGGGGTTGTTTGGTGAAGATGATCGTCTGGTGTGTGTGGTGAAGATGCTGCTCAGGGTTGTATGGTGAGGATGTTACTGGAGGTTGAGGGAAGAATAAAATGGTTGTTGTGAAGATGGTGGTGGGGGTTGTGTTGTGAAGATGGTGGTGGGGGTTGTGTTGTGAAGATGGTGGTGGAGGTTCAGTCAAGAGTATTTGTTTTTTTAGTAAAAATGATTCTGGAGGTTGTGTTGTGAAGCTGATACTTGGGGTTGTGTTGTGAAGATGCGGTTGTATGTTTTGTAATGAAGATGTTCCTTGCGTTGAGTGATGTAGATACTTCTGGAGGTTGTGTGAGGATGTTGTGGAATGTTGTTTAAGATGCTGCTTGGGGTTGAAAGATGATATGAGTTGTGATGAAGATGCTGCTGGGGTTGCCTGAAGATGTAGTGGGTTGTTGTGAAGATAATGCTGAGGCTTGTATGATAGATGCTGCTGGGGATCGAGTTGAGATGTTTTGGGTTTTGGTGAAGATGCTGCTGATGAATGTGTGGTGAAGATGCTGCTGATGGATGTGTGGTGAAGAAGCTGCTGATGGATGTGTGGTGAAGATGCTGCTGATGGTTGTGTGAAGATGCTGCTGGGGGATGTGTGGTGAAGATGCTGCTGATGATTGTGTGGTGAAGATGCTGCTGATGGTTGTGTGGTGAAGATGGTGCTGGAGGCATGAAGTAAAAAGGCTTCTAGGGTTGTCTGGTGAAGATGACGCTTGAGTTGTGCGGTAAAGATGCTACGGGTGGGTATGAAGATGCTGCAGGATATGTAGTGAAGATACTGCATGGAGATCTGATCTGAAGGTGCTGCTGGAGACTGAGTGAAGATGATATGTGTTGTTGTGAAGATGCAGCTGGGTGTTGGTTTTGTGAAGATGCTGCTGGGGGATGAGAGGATGTTTTGGGTACTTGTAAAGATGCTACTCAGAGTTAAGTGTAGATGATACGGGTTGTGAAGATGCTCCTGGTGGTTGTGCGGTGAAGATGTTGAAGGTTGTCGTGAAGATTTTACTAGGGTATTAGTGAAGATGATGAGGGTTTGTTGTGAAGATGCGGAAAGTGAGTTGTGTGTTGAAGATGTAGCTAGGGATTATAATGAAGATGCTGCTTGGTGTTGTGTGGTATAGATGCTTCTGGGGTTATGATGTTAAGACGCTGCTGGTGTTATGTTGTGAAGATGCTGCTGGGTAATGTGGTGAAGATGATGCTGCGGTTATGTTGTGAAAATGATGCTGGTTGTATTGTGGTGACGATGCTGATGGGGGTTGTAGTGAAAATGCTGCTTGGTGTTATGATGAAGATCTTCTTCTTCTTCTTGATAGTAGGTGCAGTTTGCATGAAGGGTTTGTCCTCCCGATGACTGCACCAGTACAGATGTTGGTAGAGGCGTTTATGTTGAGAATGATAAGAGTTTCAAAAGTGCTTGTTGCGTTGTGCTGTAGACAGAGGAGCGGCAACTAAAACAGAGGTGTGTATTAGAGGGAGACTTACCGCACTGTAGGGCGGTGTGTTGTGTTTATGGCGTCAGCTGATCCTTGGTGTTGCGACGAGGCAGTTGTTTTCTGTGTTCAGCTGTTGGTGGCGCCAGGTATAAATGTGGCGCGGGTCAGATGTGACCCAATTTGTTGGTCGACTGGAGATATTTAGCCAGTGCTTTGACTATTTGGTATTTTTCTTGTAACGAGTGGTCACCGCCTCCTAATATATGCTCGATGGTGAAGGGTATTTTAAGTGAGATAAGTACTTGTTTGAAATTTACTCTGGCACTATAGTGTCGGAAGCAGTGCAGGAGATAGTGTTCGATTGTTTCAGGCACCTGACAGTGGGTGCAGAGTTCGTTGATGTCTGTTCTGTACTTAGAGCTGTGTGCTGCTAGTTTGGTGTGTCCCAGCCTTAATCTGGTCATCGCTATATCAATTTTTCTGCTTTTATATCTGACATGTTTATATGTTTCCCATTTCTTTTTTATGGACCCATAGTACAAAGGTGAGCATGACGTTTTCCATTTCGTCGCAAAATCTTGGGTGATGGTATTTTTGAAGGCTCCTTTACGTGCAACATGGGGAATTGGATGACGGGTAATGTGAGGTGTGTTGTGCATTACTTTGCCTAGTTGATCTACTAGTTCATTATGGAGAATACCACAATGCGCTGGGAACCCATTGGATAGAGGTATCATAAACGTTCAATCGATGTTCATGAAGAAGTTGAAGTCATGGGTAAACAAACTTCTTGCCCGTTGTTGAAGAGTACGTAATTGCTTGAATCGCACTCTTGGAGTCACTGCAGATTGTATATGCCCCGATTGGTAGTGTTGTGATTATTTGGAGAGCTTTGATATATGCATATAATTCAGCTGTGAAAACAGATAGTTGGTTTGGTAACCGCCATCCCTGCTGGAGATGGTATTCCGGTATCCATACAGCGCTAGTGACCGAGGGTACGTTGTTCATGATGATGCGAGATCCATTTGTATAAATCGCTGTGGTATTTGGGTAGCAATTTTTCATTGTTGAGAGAAAGACTGAGGCTATGGCTGAGTTTGGTGCAGACTTTGGAATGTTGTCTTCGAGTTGTATTGCTGTATTAGGAGTTGTATAAAGCCAGGGAGGAATAGGGGGAACAGTAAGTTGGGTTTCCGAGTTTTGGAGTAGAGAGAGGTCTATATTGAGGTTATTTGTAGCCCGTGTGAGGAAAGGTTGTGAGTGATTGGTTGGGAAGCGGGGGTTATGTGGGTTAACTGTTGGGTTAATTTTTGATCTGTATGGGTGTGTCTGGTGAGCAGTGCTACAGAGTGACATAGTTGGCACACATTATGTCTCGTCTGGTGGCTAGGCTTGTGAGGCCCGTTTCCCCGTAAAGTCCGAGGATAGGAATGGAATGCATTGCGCCACATATAAGTCGCCAACCCGTTCTCGCAAATTCGTATTGTCAATATTGACTTATTAAATAAGTGCATAGGTGACATATTAAACATAATAGATATCCTTAAAAAGCTTCATAGAAAACACCGACCTATACCTAACCTTCTTACTATGTTAAGATAAGCATCATATAGCTTCGTAATTACAATTGTTACTTAACCTATTATAGGTATAGGTTAAGTAATAATTGTAATTACGAAGCAATAAGATGCTTTTCTTAACATACTAACAAGGTTAAGTAAGGTCGGTGTTTTCTATGAAGCTTTTCAAGGTAAACTAGTATGTTTAGTATATCACCTATGCACGTAGTTAATAAGTCAATATTGACTATACAAATTTGCGAGAACGGGTTGAAGTCGCATGGCATTGTTTTGGATGACCTCTAGGCTCTGTAGGTTAGTAGGCGCAGCCGACGCATATGCTTGGCAACAATAGTCTAGTTGGCTGCGAATGTAAGTTGTATAGAAACGGAGCAGGATTTTATGGTGTGCTCCCCAGGTGGTGCCAGTGAGGGCTTTCAGTATGGCGAGTCGGGGTTGTGTCGTCTGTTTAAGGTGTTGAATGTGTGCTTTCCAGGTAAGTGAGGGCGAGTGCAAGTGCATGCCAAGGTATTTATGTTCTCGTACGTGTTGGATGGGAGTGTTGTGTATTGTGAGGGTGGGTAGATGAACGAGTCTTTTTTTAGTGAAAATTTGATAATAGGTTTTGGTAGTACTAACTTGAAGGCCCCATTGTTGTGTCCAATCTATGAGGTGATCAAGTGCTGTTTGCATTGTTGAGACTGTATTAGGTAAGGCGTTGTCTGAATAATACAGTGTTAAGTCGTCGGCGTACGCCGAGAGGTTAACAGGATGGGTGTTAGGCAAATCTGCTAAGAATGCAGCAAAGAGGGTTGGGCTTAGTATGGAGCCTTGTGGGACACCCGTTTGTATTGGGATGCCATCGGAAAACTCGCCTTGTATATAGATTTTAGAGGTCCTGTTCGTAAGATAGGATTTTAACCATAAAGTAATCTTCCCTGTACGCCTAAACGCGCAAGCTTTGCGAGGAGGCAAGTATGAGGAATGCTATCAAAAGCTCCTTTGAGGTCTAAGTAGAGAACAATACAAAATTTACTGCTTCTGAGGGAGGTGCGGATTTCATGTTCAAGGCAGAGTATTTGATCGAGTGTGGAGCATTGCGGTCGAAATCCAGCTTGGAGTGACGGTATAATATTATTATATTCTAGATACCATTGAAAGCGAGTATGTACTAGTCTTTCCATGACTTTACTGAGGCATGATAGTAGGGAGATAGGTCTGTATGACGCAGGTTGGGATGGGTCTTTTCCTGGTTTAAGGAACGGAAGAATAATACTGGTCTGCCATTGTGAGGGAATATTTCCGTGAGTCCAGCATAGGTTGTAATAGTTTAGGAGAGTACTATGTGCAGTTGATGGAAGATGTTTAATGAGTTCATATGGAATTCCATCCTCTCCAGGTGCCTTGCCAAGAGGTAGGTGGGTTAAGGCTAATTGTAGCTCGCTTAAGGTGTACATGTTATCGACGCCGGGCATGGGTAGCAGTATGGCACGGTCAATTTCTTGTCTGAGGGGGAGTTCTTGGGCATGAAAAAAGGGTGTTGAGAGGGTAACTTTAAGACATTCAGCAAGAACATTTGCTCGTTCCTGAGGTGTTTGACAGAGTGAACCGTTGATCATCAGGGGGAACGAAGGGAATGTTGGGCGACCTTTAATGCTGTTAAATGTAGCCCAGACTTTTGAATGTGGCGTAGTGGGTGTGAGGCTATCACAAAATTTTGCCCATGATGCTCGCTTTGCTGACAGTATGGCTTTTTTGGCTTCTGCTGTAGCCCGCCGGAGATTAACCCAGTTCTGTAGGGAGGGTTGACGTCTTTGTTTTTGTATGGCTCGTCGGCGTAAGGCGACTGTTCGTGCACATTCCGCGTTCCACCACGGTTTAAGTGGTTTGTTGGATTTATGTCCTGAAGTTTTCTTGAGCATTTGGGTGGCTGCAGAATTTATGGCCGAGGTGATTGTGGACAGTCGCGTGTTGGGGTCTACATCGTCTGTATCTGGGAGACAGACAGTATCAGCCCATTTTTTCTTATCTAGTTTCTTAATGTTCCACTTGGGGAGCGTTAGGGGGTGGGTTGGTGGCTGAAAGTTAGTAAATTTTATAATGAGGGGTTTGTGGTCACTACCAATATCTGGTCCAGTATGAAACTGTAGTTCTTGTTGAAAGTGTGCAGAGCCAAAGCAGATGTCCAATGAGGCTTCATAATTGGTTCTGTAATTAAAGTAGGTTGCAAGGTATGGCGGCGAAAGAAGAATATATGGTGTAGTGTCTAAGTAGTTATATAAATTGGTGCCTGCAGTATTTTGGGTACCTCTACTCCATGTGGGGTGGTTTGTATTAAGATCATCTGTAACAATGATCGGGCGTCGTAATTGGTTAGATAGAATTCTAGTTCATTTAAATTTATTGTGCCACCAGGGTTGTATATACCCAGAAAGGATATGTGTGTACCATTGTAGGGTATTAGGCATGCTAAAAATTTCTAGTTTACCATTTACAAAATGTGTAAGCGTTACAGGTTACATGTCATGTTACTCCGTGTTAGGAGGAAAATACCACCACCCATACGGTTTGGTCTGTCCAGTCTCTGCATCTGAAAGTTTTTAAAAATAGGATTTTGTTTAGGGGTGAGCCAGGATTCGGTTATGAAAGCTAAGTCCGGTTTGGATGAGTAAAGGAATTGTTTAAGTTCTGTGAAGAATGTTTTAATGTTTTTTGCGTTCCAAGTCATGAAGGTTAGGGGGAGCCATTTAGGATGTGTGGGTTATGGATGTGTCTGTTTTCCTTGGCATGCCAGTAGTAGTACGTGTTAGATACCTAGATGATGATGTGGGCTGTGTCTTACTCTTGGTATTGGCGGTTTGGGTTTGTGGCAAGTCAGCCTGTGGAATGATTTTGGTAAGGCGTGCTAGGGAGTTATTTATGAGTTTTTCTATCATCTGTTCAAACAATGTGTGTCCAGCAATGGTGGCTTTGTTTGGGCTGATGTCAGTGTCTGTAGCTGTTGATGGGATGTCTTTTGGGTCAGTCTCAGGGGTGGGTTGTGTTACTTGTATAAAGAATTTAGTTAGAAGTCGGTCCAGCGTCTTTTCTAGTGCATTTTCGATGCGTGTGACAAAAGTTTCAACAAGATCATTTTCAATGCGAGTGACAAGAGTTTCAACAAGATCAGGACTCAGTTGTGCATTTTGTGAGAGATGGTTGGACCCTGGGGTTGTGGGAGTGTCGGTGACAGATATATCAGGTACACACAAAGGCTGTGTTTGAGTGTGATGTAGTGTTTGATGATGGGCTGTGTTAGGTTTTTTTCAGTGCATTACTGTATAACAGGTTGTTGGTAGGGAGAACCTTAGTTTTTGCTGCTGCTGCTATGTATGAAGAACATTGTTTGAATGTAATGTCGTGGTCGCCACCACAGTTTGAGCAGGTAAGTGTATCTGATGTACAATCTTGCGTGTAATGGGAACCAAAGCATTTCCCACATTTAATGTCTTTGGTGCAGCCTTTCCAGGTATGGTTAAAACCTTTACATTTAAAACACTGAGTGGGACGTGGTATATACACCTCTAGTTTATGGAGGAAGCAGTTTAACCAAATCCTCTCAGGGGGGGATGTAGTCTATAAAGGTAAGCAGAGCAGTGCCTGTATCACTCAGTTCTCCGTTTGTTCTTCCCATAATTTTTTTGATTCCATGGATCGGGATGTCATGTGTCTCAAGTTGTGCTTTGATGTCGTCTACACTGATGTCTACCACATGTCGGATTACATATTTTGTTAATCGGTCCCCTAGGGGTTTATAGCACTTGACTTTATGGCCACAGATGTCAGTAATGTCTGAAAGCTTTAGTTCTTCGCCATGTTTGTGGTCCACTGCAATCAGTTTTTTTTGTTTATTTGGTCTCATATTGTGCACATCGATCCGAATATCTTGGGAATGGCATTATATAAGATACTTTGTGGCCGGCTATTTCTGAACACATTTTTCCTCGTCGCCATCAAAGGCAATGATGAAAGTTTGCAAGTCAGAAGAACTTGGCCTACCTTGGATGAGCTGCAGAAGTTGATATTGATGCCGCGTGGTGCCGGCATGGTCTCTGTTTACCTCTAAGTTGGCGGCGTTTCGCCTCCAATCTGTTTGCCTTGCTGTGATGTTTGCTGTCTAGGAAATCTCCATCTAGATCCTCTTCTAGGGCCGGGTGACGTTCATGATCTAAATGTGTGGTATGCAACAGTGGTTTCCCAGTGTCCTCAAAGGTATCGTCAGTATTTGTAGGAGAGACGCTGCGTGAACCTCCACCAGTCGCCATGACGCCTCGCTCCTCAAACCATATTGAGAGAGAGAGAGAGAGAGAGAGAGAGAGAGAGAGAGAGAGAGAGAGCGAGAGAGAGAGAGAGAGAGAGAGAGAGAGAGAGGAGAGAGAGAGAGAGAGAGAGAGAGAGAGAGAGAGAGAGAGAGAGAGAGAGAGAGAGAGAGAGAGAGAGGAGAGGAGAGAGAGAGTGAGAGTGAGAGTGAGAGAGACAGAGAGACAGAGAGACAGAGAGGGAAAGGAGAGAGAGAGACAGAGAGAGAGAGAGAGAGAGAGAGAGGAAGAGAGAGAGAGAGAGAGAGAGAGAGAGAGAGACAGAGAGAGAGAGACAGAGAGAGAGACGAGAGAGGAGACAGAGAGAGAGACGAGAGAGAGAGAGAGAGAGAGAGAGAGAGCGAGAGAGAAGAGAGGAGAGAGAGAGAGAGAGAGAGAGAGAGAGAGAGAGAGAGAGAGACGAGAGAGAGACGAGAGGAGAGAGGCGAGGACAGAGAGAGAGACAGAGGAGAGAGACAGAGGAGAGACAGAGAGAGAGGACGAGAGAGCGATGATCAGAGAGAGAGAGAGAGAGAGAGAGATGAGAGAGAGAGAAGAGAGAGAGAGAGAGGGGAGAGAGAGAGGAGAGAGGAGAGAGAGAGAGAGAGAGAGAGAGAGAGGAGAGAGAGAGAGAGAGAGATGAGGAGAGAGAAGAGAGATGAGAGAGAGGAGAGCGAGAGAGAGAGAGAGAGAGAGAGAGAAGGCAAACATAGCTGGTTATTGCATCTTGTTTTAAAATGGGGGTAAGGAATAAGAAGAGTCATGTTCCATAAAAAAAATACTTTACAAGCATCCATTATTTATGTGCAGATAAGAGGGAAACGGGATCCCACACATACAATTTCCAAGCATTTACAACGCTATCGAGGTAAACATAACATAAAAAGACAATAATGTAGAAGTATGTTATTAATCAGCTAGTCAAACTTAACATAACAGATATGATTTCACAGAGTTTTTAACCTTTGCAAGTTTTTCTATGTTTTCTCTTCACTTGTGCTAAGTGAGTCAGAGAAAATGTGACATTTCATTATCAGCAAGGCAATACGCTATTAGCTAGATAGTCAAAACATATAACAAGCATTATTTTACAGGAATTTTTTTTTCTAGCAAATATGGTTCCTTTAAGCAGTTCAACACATCAGACACATCAAACACCAGCAGTCCGCGAAATAAGAGGCTGACTTAGGAGGAAAGAAAAGGTATTGTGAAATATGCACCACACCAACCTCCTGAAGACAGAGGAGTTTGGGGAGACGTGATCACTACATACATAGCCTCCTCCTCCTCCTCTTTCTCTCTTAGTCAATAATCATCCTTTACAGTATTTCTTGACTAAAATAGCACTCCAAAACATAAGTGGACATTTTTATTCTCACTGTCGCACTTATAGTCAATAATTTGTTTCGCAGAGTGACAAGTTATGCTTAGTGACGAGATTTCACGGTGAGCATAGTTTTTATGAGAGTTCACAGTGTATTAATTACGGTCATGGATATGCTATGTTATGTTTATGAAGATCATTACTTCTTATTTTTACCCATTTCCCCACGCTCTGCTTTTCAGTCTTCTCATATTCTTTTCAAACAAAGTTTGCTTACTGTTTTCCAGTAGATTGGCTTCACATTACATATATTAATCAACTTTCAAATTCAGTTCAGTTCCTTTTCAATATCACAGCTTTGTTGTTGTTCCCCTGTCAGTATCTAGTTCAAGACCTCGTATTATCAATGTCATTAATACTACTATCATCAACCATGTATTGGATGTCTCAGTTGACGTGCGTAACTGTATCAACAGTTACACTGTTGATAAAGTCTATCATGGTGTTATCTTACCTGATGACACTGGTGATACAGTATCTCAAAGAAGTCAGGACCGTGGCGCTAACAAATGGCAGACATGATATCGTTGGCTGTCAACTTGTCTCTCTCCCCTGTCGGGAAGAGCAGTATGCTGGACGTTACGCTCCAAGGCAAAAGCTTCAGTCGATGGTAAAATTTTCTCCATGGTATAAACTGAAATTGTGTGCAAAGCAAAGTCAGGCAAACGAGTCAACAATGCGACAAACAAAATATAAATTACGGAAAGGTCAGCTTTTGAGTACAGCCGTCTTCATTTGTTAGGTTTGTTATAACCAAATTTAAATTTAAGCAATTAGAAAGCTTTAACATACATTTTTTATATATTTATCTCAGGGTTCTTCTATTTACTGTAGGTTTATATTACTCACCACTATGTTGTATCATTAAGCCTAGAGATGTATTACTCAATGTAGCATTACATTACTCACCAGTGTTGTGTTACTAATTTTAGGGGTGTATAACTAGCTGTTGGATTATATTACCCACCTACAGTGTTGTATTACTGACTGTTGAATTATATTAATCACCACAGTGTTGTGTTACTAACTGAGGGTTGTATTACTGACTGTAGGATTATATTACTCACCACAGTGTTGTATTACTCTCTGTAGGGTGTTTTACTGACTGTAGGATTATATTACTCACCTCAGTGTTCTATTATTAACTGTGGGGGGTATATTACTGACGATGGCATTATTGCTCACCACAGTGTTTTATTACTAACTGTAGGGTGCATTACTGACTGTATGATTATATTACTCACCTCAGTGAATAGAAAACCAAAATTATGTTTTTTGTGATATTTTTATAAAGAATTACACCAAGTCTTCCGCACTCTCCTGAATACTTCATTAGTCGTTGAGATGAAAATCTCGTCCTAACCACACACTCTCACCTTGATAAAGCACTCAGGTGATAGCGAAAGAGTTGCTGTAAATCAATATATAACTTTCACAAATGCACAAGTATTGTTTTTATCCTGTGTTTAAATGTCTGTGAGAAGACATTACCATTACTTACCCACCACTGTGTGGTATTACTAACCGTAGAGTGATATTACTCATCAAAGTGCGGCATTACTCATTGTCGGTTTGTATTATTCACTGTAGGGTTGTATTACTCACTCTATGGTTGTATTACTCACTGTAGGGTTATATTACTCACTGTATAGCTGTAGTACTCACTGCAGGGTTAAGGATGACTTTGTTCCAGTAGCGACAGACACAAGCATCGACGGTCAACAGATGAACTAGAGGCACGTGCGTGAATACCATCTCCAGGACCTCTCTGGGCAGGCTGATGTCCACCACTTCCGAACACATCCTGTAATAATTACATGTTCACCACTTCCTACAGTAGTTACATGTTCACCACTTCCTACAGTAGTTACATGTTCACCACTTCCTACAGTAGTTACATGGTCACCACTTCCGAACACATCCTACAATAGTTACATGTTCAACATTTACAATTCAGTTCCGAATGAGAATTTCATATTTACTGAATATTTATGTTTATGAAAAATAATTTTGTCACTTTGAGGAGGTATAGTAAACAATGATCCTGGGATGTGCAACATGAGCACAACTACAACCAGGTATTTTGCCATGGCCCATCTGCTGTGGCAGATATCCCTGACTGTTTCACAAAAATCTATGCAGCCATTCCTGGATGCTAAACCATGTTTGAAACTGCATAACATTATATTAGATCTAAGTTGCTGCCTCCGACCGCCAGAGATCTCTGGGAATGGAGCGTCCTATTATGAACAACTATAACTCGAGGCTCACGGAACCTCAGTGAAGAGAATATCTCGATATCATCCTGGAGGCCCCTAAATATTTTTTATGATCGTGATTTTTTAATATTTTGTAAAGACAACATGATCTGTCTGAAGGAAGTTGTGGAAATATTATGATGATTTTGATATGATGATACGATGATGGTGGTGATGGGACATCAGTCACAGTACACGCTATTATATATGCTCTTAATTCAGAACTTATGCAAATAATGAACAAATCCACAAGGGCTGTGATGAGGGTTCGAACTTACACACAGAATGATCCCAGACGCTGCCTTAGTCAACAAGGCCATGACATGGTGTATTGAATTGAGGGCGAAGAGGTACAACAGCTTGTTGGGAGAGCCCGAGTGCATTGGGGGAATTGTGTAATACCCTAGTTTGTGTCTCGGAGAGGCTGCAGGATCCGTGTAAAGTAAGTGGAATTCTCAGTTGCAATTCTTTTGACCGTGTCGTGGCCTAGTCGACTAAAGCAGCGTCTGGGATCATCCCGGGCATAAGTTCGAATCCTCATCATGGTCCTTGTGGATTTGTTCATATGATGCATCACACTATTGTGATTTCTGTGTGTATTAAGCAAATAATATTTTAATTATTTCTCATCAACCACATTTGTTTTTCTGTAATGTGACATGGTTAGATGTTGAGTTTAAGGCCTATCAACTGAACGAGGATTAATAAGCCCGTGATGCTAGCTTACTGACTAACAATTGAGTATACATTAGGTCTGAATACTGGCCATAGTCCAGGACTGTCGGAAAATCCGACACCATTTAATAATATTACATACAGGCAGATAATATTGCTGCATTGTATACACAAGTTATCCATAGAAAATGTAACTTGTAGTGGAATTTTCCGTCCATAGAAAACAGGATATCATTGCCACATACTATTATAAATTCACCAGCTATTCTGCTGGGAATTATTGTTAAATACATTAGTCTTTGGACTTTTACATCATAAAACATATCATATAAATTAACTTATTTATCAGTATTAAAATAGAGTAAATGTGACCTTTCTATTACTTACTGACATCTGGACAAATAAGCCAGGCGTCAGTGGTGAGGGAGGGTCAGCCATTGTTGTTGTTAAGACCAGAGTGGTTGGAGTTAGTAACTGCTCCTATAAATTCTCTTGGACGAAGTGTGACGAAGATCAGAGTAGTGGTCTTCCATCATCAACACGCTGTCAGCAAATACAAGGGAGGTGTCTTTCCGAAACCCGTTTATCTATTCATTTTTGGCCATTAATGCTAGGTAGATATTGGGTGATCCGATGAGATCACAAATGATCGACTCAAACAAGGTAATTAAGCCTTGGTCTTTATGGTTCATTGTACAGTGTTTTCTCTGATATAGCTGTCATATATTAGGATTCTGGCTTCATAGCTAGCGCCCTTTTGACAGGTCAAGACGAGGAAGCATGCTTTGTGTATCAGTTACCAGGGTGATGGTAACTGGCTACCTCACACGAGGAAAATTTGGTGTCTACATCCTAGTTATTGCTGGTGGACTAAGGCCTGCTGTACAAATAAGATAAGGAACCTCTTCAATGTACACTAATACGAAGTTTAATACTGTAGTTTGATTGGCTGCATATATATAAATTCAATATAAACCCCCCTAATGTGTAGAGGATTGATTTGTGAGATTATTGCAGAAATACAGTCTACTTATCATACAAATTGCTATCGAAATATATAAATTAACGTAAATATATATTCTATATAAATTCATATAAATTAAATAAATATAAATCTCACAGGTCGGTTCCCACAAGGACTAAAGTAAACATCAACAAATGTTGTAAGTCTTTAGTGTAGTACTGAAAGCAACAAGGGAGTGCTATTTTGTTTTAACAATAGCACAGACCTATCGCGCCCTTTTTCAGTCTGGGCAAATGGCTGGAGTTGGAGATAATATATATATTTTTGAAGATGCCAATATTTGTCGTACACTTTTTTTTTCAAGTATGATAAAAAAGGCGGCAGTTCCCATTTAAAATTGAAGAGTGGCATTACATGGATATTCAGAACAAGTCACTCCGGCTTCACACAGCTTCTTGACCACTTTGACATCGCCTTAGCTGCCATGTCATAGTGGTCTATGACATGGCAAAGGGTACATTACATCAAGACGCTGATATAATGTATACAGATTTTGCGAAACCTTTCTTTACGTTTGACCATAGTTATATTGCATACAAAATAAGCATAAATGGAATTACTGGCACGGTGGGAAGATGTATCAATAATTTCCAAACGAACATAAGCTAGAGTGTAATCAACAAAGTAATATCCGAATCAGGCACCGAGATGAGTTAAGCCTCCCCCTCCCCTAGGGTACTGTGCTGTCTCCAGTAATTTTTATCATCTTTTTACCAAACACAGACAAGGACACAAATTACAGTTCAGTATTGCGCTTGCAGATGACATTAAGATTTTTATGATAGACAATAAAGAGGACACAACAAATCTTTAAACTGGTTTAAATCAGGTTTTGAATGGGCCTCAGTAAATAACAGGCAGTTCAAGGTAGATGTATTCCACTTCAGCTCCATTAAAAGCGAAAATATCAAAACGGAAACCATATATAAAATGCAGTCAAATCAAGAAAAGATCAAAATAATTTATAAGAATGGGGAATAATCTTGTCGCATGACCTTACTCTTAAAGAACACGATAAATTTTCTGTCACAGGTGACAGAAAAATTACTGGCTGAATAATTAAAGCATTTTAACATGAAATGACAGGAAAGTGATGATACTTTTAATGCTAGTGCTTTCTATGGTGGAATATTATTGCACTACAACAGCCTCATTCTGACCAATAAAAATTGCTGACCTGGAAAATGTGCAAAGATTTTAACCGCCAGAATTCACTCAATAATTCTCTAAACTGTTGCGACCAGTTAAAATGTTTATATCTGTATTCCCTACAGCGCAGGTTTTAGAAATATGTCATAATTTTCAATTAGAATAAAATAGTAGAGCGACCGGATCCTAGTCTGTACACAGAAATAACACCACATGAGACCAGGATGCATGGCAGGAAATGCAAAATAACTTTGCTGAGAGAGAATTCAGTAACTTTTTACAGGGGAAAACGTTTCAACATTCTTCCTCTAAGCATAAAAGCATAACTACTTAAGCTCCCATTGTGTTCAAAAGAGAACGTGATGAAGACCTCAAAAAAAACAATCTTGATCAACTGGGCTATGATTCATGCGTTTGCTGCAAGCAACTGAGTCTAATAGTCTAGTTGACTAGACTATCAACCAGGAGACCTAGTTGGAGACCGGCCAGTGTGTCGTATTGAGCTATACGCCAAAATGCTCCTCAGAACTAACCCAAGGTTACTGCATCTTAAGGCGGATAAGGTTTTTCTTCGTATTTTGAACCGACTATATCTGTCGCACCAACAAGCATCATAAGTTAAAGACAGCACAAGTAGATTGGAGAAGGGTGCACGTCTGGATACAATGAGGAGGGAAGTAGGAGAACACTGTTGGGACTTGACCAATGGTACCTGACCAAGGCATGGGAGCTACCTTGAGTGAACTGCAGAATGCTGACCCCAGTCTAGCAGAATGCTGACCCCAGTCTAGCAGAATGTCACGATGTAGCTCTCTCTAAAGAGGAGATAGTAGATGTAGTGACTGGTTACTATTACGAGGATCAGATTTTGATGAGAAAATGGAGACCACAGAGTTCTCCCTTGTCAAATGAATGGGACATCATGTAATGCTACCTACTACCTATTGAGAGAAGGTTTAGGCAGCTGCTCATGATGATCCCATGTACGGGACATCACAGCATTAACATTACTTACCATGAAATCCTTAAGCATTTTTACTGGCCAAAGCTGAAAAGCTATGTGGCAAAATATTGTAATTCTTGTGTCCCGTGTCAACTGATTGGGAAACCAAACCAGACACCACCTAAAGCTCCTCTAAGGGCTATTGTAGTGCTGGAGGAACCATTTTTTCATGTGGTAATGGACTGTGTTGGTCCATTACCTAGAACTAAGGCTGGTAACATTTACTTAATAACCATTATGTGTATCACGACCCGTTACCCTGAGGCTTTTGCTGTAAGGAACATCCGAGCAAAAACTGTTGTTGCTCGTGTGTTGCAATTTTTCTACACTTTTGGACTGCCTCGGGTCGTGCAAACTGACAATGGTACTAACTTTGTCTACTACTTTTGAGCAATTCTTGTAACGACAAAGGAATAACTCATAAGGTTTCTAGCCCATATCACCCACAGAGTCAGGGTGAACGATTGAATGGTTCCATCAAACTTTGAAACAGATGCTTAAGATATGGTATGAAAATTCTAACAGAGCTTGGAATGAGAACTTGCCATGTGTTTTGTTTGCTGCTCGAGAGGGGTTACAGAGTTCACTGGGTTGCTCTCCTTTTGAGTTAGTCTTTGGCCATAAGGTCCGTGGACCCTTACAAATGTTACAGGAGAATCTGTTAGGTAACGTAACATTGACCGAAGGTTCGGCTTTCATTGCACAACACCACTAGAGACTCAGTGATTGTAAGGCGGCTGCATTAAAATATCTCAGGAAGACCCAGGAAAGCATGAAGGAACGACCCGATGCTAAGGCTAAGTTGAGGGTATTTCAGCCTAGTGATCCTCTCCTGGTATTAAAGCTCAGTGAGGGAACACTATGTCTCACAAGTATGAAGGAGCCTATATAGTGACAGAAAAGGTTGGGAACCTCACGTACAAAGTAAGGCATTCGGACAAACGTAAGCAGGTGATGCTTGTCCACTTGAATAGCCTGAAGAGATTCCAGGGTTCCATGTCAATTTGCTCTAACTAATAATAAATAAATAATATAAATAAATAAATAAATAAATAAATGTTAATTCAGGTAAAGTACATACATAAAAGAGGTTATACAAAAAATGATAGATTTATAGATAGAGCTAGTACATACAATGCCTAAAGCCCCTATTACACAAAGCGTTTCAGGCAGGAAAACATTAAAAACTAAAACTTAATACTAATTGAGATTAAAGTATAAAATGTGCTGAGAACAAATAAAAATAAAAAAAAGGGGGAATATGGCAGAAAAAGCAGCACAAATACAATTAGGTCGACAAACAGTGTTGTTTAAAAAAAAACAGACATGGGTTGACAATATAGGGGTAAGGTAGGTTACAGGGAATTTATTTGGTAGTGCTTAGTTTTATCTTAAACTAGTTCAGAGAGTCTTTAACATGATTTAACATGATGTCTTTAACATGATGTCTTTAACATGATTCGGAAGGTCATTCCACATTCTGGGTCCCTTAATTTGTAGAGCATTTCTAGTTTGATTAAGTTGTACTCTTGGAATATCAAAACGGTATTTGTTTCTGGTGTGGTGCTCATGGGTTCTGTTACAACCTTCAATGAAGCTTTTGAGGTCAGGATTGACATTACAGTTCAGCATCTTATATATGTATAATACACATGAGAGAATGTGCAATGACTTAATATCTAACATATTCAGAGATTTGAGTAGGGGTACCGAGTGATATTTGGGGCCAGAGTTGGATATTTTCCTAATAGCTGCTTTGTGTTGAGTAATTAGAGGACGTAAATGATTTTGGGTAGTAGAACCCCAAGCACAGATACTATAGTTGAGACATGGATAGATGAAGGAGTAATAGAGCGTCACCAGGGCAGGGTGAGGTACATAATATCTGATCTTAGAAAGAATGCCAACAGTTTTTGAAACTTTTTTGATATATTTAGAATGTGTCCTTGAAAATTCAGCTTGTGGTCTATGAGAACGCCAAGGAATTTGCCATCAATTTTGTTACAAATTTGGGAACTGTTTATCCTGAGATTTATTTCATTAGAGGATTTATTGCCAAACAGAATATAGAAAGTTTTGTGAATGTTAAGGGTGAGTTTGTTGGCAGTTAGCCAATGATGGACTTTATTTATCTCAGTATTCACTGTGACATTTAGAGCAACGGGGTCAGGACTGGAGTAAATGTAGATTGTGTTGTCAGCAAATAGAATTGGTTTGAGGTGTTGGGAGGCATTTGGAAGGTCATTAATGTAGATGAGAAAGAGGAGAGGGTCAAGTATGCTGCCCTGAGGAACACCGATGTTGATGAGTAGGGTGGAAGAAATTGAATTATTCACGGAAACATACTGGAGCCTGTCAGTAAGGTAAGATTTGAGGTATTGCAGGGAGTGTCCTCAGACTCCATAATGATGTAATTTAAGAAGAAGGTTTTGGTGGTTGACAGTGTCAAAAGCCTTACGCAGGTCTACAAATAACCAAACAGGGAACTCATTTTTATCAAGAGCTGCATGAATCAAGTTAATCATACTAATACGTACATCGTTAGTGCTTTTTTTGGGTCTGATGCATTATTGACAAGGGCTAAGTATATTGTGTTTGGCTAGATAAGAGTAAAGCTGCTTGTAGATTAATTTTTCAAATATTTTTGACAAGTTAGGCAGGATTGATATAGGTCTGTATTTGTTAACATCTGTGAGATCACCACATTTGTGGACAGGGGTTACTCTCGCTTTTTTTTTAGAATATCTGGAAAGGTTTGGAGTTCAAGTGACTTGTTGAAGAGCAAAGCAATAGCAGGGGCTAAAGATCTGGAGTTTTTTTTTGTAAATTAAAGTTCTCCTCAAGGGCACTAGACTTGGTTTTAAGGGAAAGGATTATCTCATTAACGTCAGTGGAATTAGTAGGCTTTAGGTACAGAGACTGTGGATAGTTACCTGTAAGATAGTCCATAACATCAGTACTGGAAGATGGACTATCATTTGTAAGGGATGACCCAATGGAAGAGAAGAACCTATTGAACTCAATAGCCGAATCAGAGGCTGAAAGCTGACCATCGTTATTGGACAGGAGTATTAGTTTGTTATTTAAAATCTTCTTTGATCCCAATATTTGTGAAATTGTGCTCCATGTTTTGCTCTTTTTATTTATTTATTTATTTATTTATTTATTTATATATATACAAGAAGGTACATTGGGATTGTGAGGATACATAATATAGTAATATACATTCTTGTAAAGCCACTAGTACACGCAGCGTTTCGGGCAGGTCCTTAATCTAATAAAGTTTTAAGTAGGTAAATACTAGCAAAATTTACAAAAATTATAACAGTTACATGGCAAGAAAAAATAAAAGATGAGAGAAAATTGTAGGTATATTAAAGCTCATAGGTAGCTCAAATTGATTGCAATGACAGCTTGAATGGTAGTTTAACAAAAATTAGTAGGCACAATACAGCATATGGCTAGCACATAAAAAAGAAGACAGCAATGAACACAATGATAAAGTTGTATGGGTTAAGTACATAAAGATTTGGGAGAGTGGGTAACACTAGATACAAAGCAAATTTAAAGCTCAGTGTAGGAAATTACGAAGATGAAATTAGATACTTTTTGGTTTTGTTTTTAAATGAGGCAAAAGTATGACAGCTTTACAATTCACTACGGAGTGAGTTCCATAGATTAGGTCCCTTAATTTGCATAAAGTGTTTACACAGATTAAGTTTGACCCTGGGGATATCAAAGAGATATTTATTTCTGGTGTGGTGATAATGGGTCCTATTACATCTGTCCATGGAGAGTTTCAGAGCATGGTTTGCATTTAAGAACAGGGTTTTGTAAATGTAGTTGACACAAGAGAATGTGTGGACGGAGTTAATATTTAGCAAGTTTAGGGATTTAAACAACGGAGCTGAGTGTTGTCTGAAAGCAGAGTTTGTTATTATTCTGATAGCAGATTTTTGTTGGGTGATGATGGGCTTAAGGTGGTTTGCAGTGGTAGACCCCCATGCACAGATACCATAAGTGCATAATGGTATAGGGGTAGATTAATATCTACATAAGCATAAGATGTCGGAAAATCCGACACCATTTAATAATCATACAGATAATAGCTGTATTACCAACAAGTAACCTATAGAAAACGTAACTTGTAGTGGAATTACCGTCTAAAGAAAACGGGATATCATCACCACATACTATTATATTCTCCACCTATTATGGTGGGAATTATTCTTAAATACATTAGTCTTTGGACTTTACCATTATAAAAACATCTTATATAAATTAACTTAATTATCAATATTAAAGTAGAGTAAATGTGACCCTTCTATCACTTTCTGAAATCTGGACAATGTAAGCCAGGCGTCAGGGAGGCAGGAGGGGCAGCCATTGTTGTGTCACATCCGAGACGCGTGGAGCAAATTCGGCTCCTATCATATCTGGACAATGTCGGCCAGGCGTCAATAGTATGGAGTGTTAGACGCAGCCATTGTTGAGACTAGACCAGAGGCTCACACGGGAGCAAATTCGGCTCCTGTTAATTTACTTGGACGTAGTGTTATGGAAACCAGAAGTGTACCATTATCAACACGCTGTCTACAAATCAAGTTAAGTGTTCTTTCCGAAACCCATTATCTATCATTAGTGGCCATTAATGTCATTGGGTAGGGTGGGCAGGTTAGATCACGAAATCGCCTCATACTAAAGGTAATTAAGCCAGGTCTTCATGTTCCATGTACAGTTTTCTCTGAAATACTTGTCATATATAGAACCTGGCTTTACAGCTAGCGCCCTTTTGACAGGTCAAGACGAGGAAGCAAGGCTTTGTACATCAGTTACCTGGGTGATGACAGCTACCTCAAAGAGGATAATTTGGTGTCTACACCCTAGTTATACCTGGTGGACTAACCTGCTGTACTATAAGATAAGGAACCTTTTCAATGTATGTAGTTAATACTGTAGTTTGATTGGCTGCATATATATAAATATAAACCCCCCCTAATGTGTAGAGGATCGATTTGTGAGATTGAGATTATTGCAGAAATACAGTCCACTTATCATTATACAAATTGCTATCGAAGTATATAAATTAACGTAAATATAAATTCATATAAATTAAATAAATATAAATCTCACAGGTCGGTTCCCACATTATTTGGACCTTCGGAACCGGAATATTCGGTCCTTTGAACCCACATTTGGTCATCTTAGTACCGGATGAACCAGTTAACCAGTGGATTCATTAAATATACTAGTGCAGTGTTATTTAAACAAAGCCAGTCAATGACAGCAGAGTAGCCTTGAGGGAGCTCAGGAGCCTCCCTCAGCCCAGATCAGCCTTAGTCAGCGGTTTCATGCACACGCACAGATTTGGTGGCGTGTTATTCTGTGAAATGACAGCGCTAATATAGAAACCAGCCAAATTAGTGGCTGTGTCCTCGCAAGATTGTTCACGGATTTCGTGGTGTTACATTTCGCGAGAGATTATCTACGAATTTTGTGGAGTTTATTTCGCGAGGTCACTAATAATATTTAATACTTCTTGATAATATTAGAAGTTTCATAGAGGCTAATTAAGAGGCTATTATCAATAATTGTGTATATTATTTCTCCAAAATAGAGAATTATTTAATATATATTGCACTAGTGATTACAGTATAATATTTACTAATTGCCAACCCACAACAGGGTAGGATATTAACCATTGACTAGTTGAACTATTATCGTTCATCCTAGTCCCATTATTACCATAGTCAGTTGTACTATATTGATCAACCTAACACCATTAATGAATGGTCCAGACCCTATTTTGGGTGTAATTTTTATCAACTCGAGTTGAGTTGTATATATAATAATTTACTTATGATCATTACACCTTTGAGTGATTAATTAGTGTCTCTACCATCCTAGGGTGATATAGAAGAGCTAACCTAAAGGTACTTCCAGTGACACTGGTTTATCACTCAAATCATTAGTGTGGATGATTGTATATATATATAATGTGTATTAATTTTAAGTGCTAACCTCTAGTAGAGGTAGGATTATTGCCTAGTGAGTTCAGAATTTACCCTAGGCTACCATTAGTGTTTGTTCAGTATTATGAGCAGCCCAAGTACAAGTCCCACAAGGCTTCACCAACTAGCCAGTATGGATAATGCAGGGAGAATGAAAAGAACCCTTGCAGGTCTTAAAGGCCACTTAACAAGACAGATCAAGAAATGTGAAGATTTGTCACAACAATCTCAAGTTGATTATGCTGACCTGGAAAGCTATTATCAAGCAGCTGCAGGTAAATTTGAGCAAATCAAATGTCAAATAGCAACATATGTGGCTGAACTTGCCAACACCAATTTATCAGAAACAGAAATAGACGACATTATGGTTGATCTTGCGAATTATGAAGATCAAACTCAGGCCACGTTACAGCCTTATGTCAAATTAATTGCCCAGAACAAGGCAACAACAACAACAGTTGCATCTAATACGAGTCAAACAGAAGCTCGACTCCCTCCAATTAATTTACCCACTTTCTCAGGAAAAGATGAGGAAGATTGGGACGAATTTTGGAACAAATTCGTTGACCTTGTAGATTCAAAACAATCTTTACCAAAGAGTAGTAAATTCTCTTATTTGCAAGGCCAATTATCAGGTGAGGCTAAAACAGTAGTATCCCATCTGAGATTAACTAATGACGGCTATGATCTGGCAGTACAACTCCTCAAGGATAATTATGCTGATCCAGAAGTAAGAACGTCACATTTAGTTCATGAGCTGTTGCATTTACCCCCACCGGAGGCTTCAGCTGATTCACTCCAAGTCTTCAAGCTGGAGGTAGAATCATTGATCAATGCCCTCAGCCTGACAGCAGATACAAACGGGGTTGAGTGGGTCTTGAAAATAATTGTCCAGGAGAAAATACCTAGGGACATATTGAGACAAATGAGTGCTCATTACAATAAAAGCATCTTATCTATGAATGAAATATCTGAAGGTTTAAAGTCAGTAGTTCATCAATTACGAACACATGACAAATTAAAACCACCAAGTAAACCCTCAGAAACCAATAATAGTAAACCACAGAGTACCAAAGGTACTCCAAATCAATCTAGACAATATAATTCAACACCAAAGTGGAACAGTGGCAGTGTGGGCGTATATGCAGTGGGACCCTCCAAGCCTATAGTTACTGTGTCACCCAAGAACGTGACACCAAAGGGTACTGGAAGCTATGGAACATGTTTGTTCTGCAATGAGAAACATTCAATGTACCACTGCCCTAATTTTCCTGATTGTGACGCCCGTGTTGAGCGACTCAAAGACATGCAACATTGCACGAGGTGCCTCAGGAAACATAACATCAACGACTGTGATACCCAATTACACACCTGTAATAGGTGTAACAAAGGTCAGCACCATGCAGCATTGTGCAGAGACACCAAAACAACGTCTCCTAACCCCAAGGTGGAAGATAGCATTCCCACCTCAGTACAGTATTGCAAGGTGCAACAAACAAAGAGTGTCCAATCGGCAAAGTCTAAAGGTAATACGACTTTGCCTACTGCCCAAATTACCATCCTGAATAAGAGGGCCAAGGTCCATACCCGTGGGTTGTTTGACCAAGGATCCCAGAGAACACATATCACCAAAAAGTTGGCAGATGAACTACAATTAAGGCCTGTAGCCCAGATGTCATTCAACATCTCAGGGTTTGTAACAGATGCAGGACCTCAAGTCTACCAGGTGGTACAACCATCAGTACGTTTAGGCAGGTACGTCTGTCGAGTACAAGCCATTGTGGTGGACAAAATACCAGTAGACCTACAAGTTCAAGGTCTGAGAGCAACAGCCAAATTCCTGAGAAATAGAGGAATAAAATTGGCAGATAATATTAAGTCTGATCACCTCACCGACTTCGATCTCCTTGCAGGGACAGATTATTGCCATCGATTCATCGGTAGCCCTACTAAATATCAGGGCATAACCATGTTAAAGTCTGCAGGAGGTAAATTACTCTCAGGCCCAGTATCAAGCCTGAGGAGACCTATGCCTGCAGATAAACAATACTAGTAGAAATCTAAATTTGTCAGCTGATTATATTTCTCCAGTAGCATTATACTAAGGAGATTACAGCTGACTATACCAACAGAAGTTGATGTTAGTATCATCATTTAAAGCTGAAGATGAGTTCATGAGGCCTCAGTGGCAAATCAGTGAACAGTAGCCTAAAACAGCTACAAGTCACTGCGACCAATGTCACTGAACCCACTGCAGTCTCAGAACCATACTTTACTTTAATGATGAGCTATTCAATCCTCTGAATCAATTAATTAAATTAAACCCCAGTAAATCTGATGACTGATTTGATACATTTATTATTTAATCAAGATGTATTCCATGGGCCTCAGTGTTTATATATCAGTGACCAGTTACCTGAACAAACTTCAAGTTATATCTAATGTCACTGATCTCACTGCAGTCCCTGAATCATACTTGACTGTAATACTTGATCACATCCAGTCTTCTGGGTTAAATAATATGTAATAAGGCTTGAATATTAGCCTTTCAAGAGTTGACAGGGAAATGAAATCGCATTAGACTTCTAACCCCTACAACTCTAGTACGGGACATCCGTCCTGTACGAACAGACGCACAAATGTAGTGATTACTAACTACTAACATCAAATTAATCTAATAATTCGAAGGAGGAGTATCGGTGTTCGTCTGTTCTAATTAGGACTTCGACCCGTGAGCAGCCCCTGGGGAATTATGTCGGAAAATCCGACACCATTTAATAATCATACAGATAATAACTGTATTACCAACAAGTAACCTATAGAAAACGTAACTTGTAAGTGGAATTACCGTCTAAAGAAAACGGGATATCATCACCACATACTATTATATTCTCCACCTATTATGGTGGGAATTATTCTTAAATAATTAAAAAAATATTAAAAATTTAAATAAATTAAAAAAATAAAGTCTTTGGACTTTACCATTATAAAAACATCTTATATAAATTAACTTAATTATCAATATTAAAGTAGAGTAAATGTGACCCTTCTATCACTTTCTGAAATCTGGACAATGTAAGCCAGGCGTCAGGGAGGAAGGAGGGGCAGCCATTGTTGTGTCACATCCGAGACGCGTGGAGCAAATTCGGCTCCTATCATATCTGGACAATGTCGGCCAGGCGTCAATAGTATGGAGTGTTAGACGCAGCCATTGTTGAGACTAGACCAGAGGCTCACACGGGAGCAAATTCGGCTCCTGTTAATTTACTTGGACGTAGTGTTATGGAAACCAGAAGTGTACCATTATCAACACGCTGTCTACAAATCAAGTTAAGTGTTCTTTCCGAAACCCATTATCTATCATTAGTGGCCATTAATGTCATTGGGTAGGGTGGGCAGGTTAGATCACGAAATCGCCTCATACTAAAGGTAATTAAGCCAGGTCTTCATGTTCCATGTACAGTTTTCTCTGAAATACTTGTCATATATAGAACCTGGCTTTACAGCTAGCGCCCTTTTGACAGGTCAAGACGAGGAAGCAAGGCTTTGTACATCAGTTACCTGGGTGATGACAGCTACCTCAAAGAGGATAATTTGGTGTCTACACCCTAGTTATACCTGGTGGACTAACCTGCTGTACTATAAGATAAGGAACCTTTTCAATGTATGTAGTTAATACTGTAGTTTGATTGGCTGCATATATATAAATATAAACCCCCCCTAATGTGTAGAGGATCGATTTGTGAGATTGAGATTATTGCAGAAATACAGTCCACTTATCATTATACAAATTGCTATCGAAGTATATAAATTAACGTAAATATAAATTCATATAAATTAAATAAATATAAATCTCACAGGTCGGTTCCCACATAAGATAGGGGTAGATTAGTGCATAATATAGAGAGAGGAGAGCAGAGTTAGGAACATAATATCATATTTTAGAGAGCATGCCAACTGTTTTAGAGACTTTCTTAGTTATGTGTTGAATGTGGGTGCTGAAGTTGAGTCTCTTGTCTAGGAATAGGCCAAGAAACTTGCCATCATTTTTATTACTGATGTTAATGTTGTCTATCTGTAGCTGAATTGTATTCGATGATTTGCTTCCAAATAAGATGTAGTAGATCTTTTCTATGTTTAATGTTAGTTGACATCCATAATTGGACTTTTTTTAATTCATTATTCACAACATTATTTAGTGTATGTGGGTTGGGGTCTGAATAGATAAGGGTAGTATCATCAGCAAACAATATAGGTTTAAGAATATTAGAGACATTAGGCAGATCATTTATATATATAAGGAATAGAAGAGGTCCTAAGATGCTGCCCTGTGGCACTCCAATGGTAATTGGTAGAGTGGAAGAAGTTGTATCATTGATGGTGTTACGGACCCGAGTCCAGCGTCGTAGCACGGAGCAGTGACGACAACGCCATCTGTGAGTCAGCTCCCGAAACCCCCTCCAAATGGACGACGCCATCTAGTGAGGACGAGATATACCGGCCACAGGGGCTGGTTTCCCGTCTTGATCAGCTCATAACAGCCGCTGCTGACCTCTGGTGAGGTGGCGCTTAGACAGCAACGCCATCTATGGAGTGGATAGGTGGACGTTTGTGTCTAAGACTGTAACTGAGGTACCCTAGAGCGTCCCTAGTACTAATGACGTGTCTGATTACAGAGTCGACCTGGGACTGCTGTATTGGACGATGGGGTAGTCTACCCAAGGCAGCCAAAGTATCTCCACGTGTTTGCTGCAGAAGCTGTGAGCCACCCCCGGACGAACACTGTTGAATGTGTTAGCCTGCCTGTGACGTGGCAGTACCAGGAATCGTCTTATCTGGGTGCTGGCTGGTGGAAGAGACTAGCCACTGTGGTGCGGAGAGAGGGGAGTGATCTGCGGAATCACACGAGGGTCCTGCCTAGGGCTCGCAACCCTAGTATCGGTCGTGGAGTGGCCTACACAGCGGAGCTGATCGGAACCTGCCAGCTACAGGCTGGATTTGTGGTTGAAGGCCTCCACGACGGTGCACCCAGTGGGACTGTGATTTGGCTGGCCTGTGGCCGGGGTAGATTCGCCGGGAGAATCAGAGGATTCGCCGTGGGCCACAAAGAAGAGAACCAGGGCTACTCATCGTGAGCACCGTGGAGCATCCTGTGTCTTCAGAGGAAGACTAATCTGTATATAATAAGTGTAGTTATAGCAACCCCGCGTGTGACTGTGATATATTTATGGTGGTGATAGCAATATATATACAAAAGCAGTGCATTTGTATCCCTGCCCCTTTTATTTAACTTGCGTTATGGAACGCACCCCTTGAAAGCCACTACTAGCTTGGGGCCGGATACCCAAACTCTAATAACATCAGAGAAGAACCCAGTTGCGACCCAATAGGGCCGTAACAGATGGTTACACATTGGTGTCTGTCACTAAGATAGGATCGGATGTAGTCAAGGGCAAGGCCTCAGATTCCATAATGCTGGAGTTTAAGTAAGAGGTAGTTGTGATTAACAGTATCAAAGGCTTTTCTTAGGTCAATGAAGAGTTCAATCATAAACTCATTTTTGTCAAGGGCTGAGTAGATTACATCAAGGAGACTAATGATTGCATCATTGGTGCTCTTTTGGGACCGGAAGCCAAACTGGCAGGGGCTGAGTATGTCGAACTTTGCGAGATAGGAATAGAGATGTTTGTAGATAATTTTGTCAAATATTTTTGATTGGGTAGATTTGATATTGGTCTATAATTGTTTATGTCCGCCGGATTGCCTCCTTTATGGACTGGCGTTATTCTTGCTTTTTTAAGGATATCAGGGAAGGTGTGACACTCTATAGATCTGTTGAACAGTAGAGCTATGGGTGGGGCAAGGGCATGGGAGGCGCTCTCGGTATACAATGGACGGAATTTCACTGGTGTTCCTTACCTTGGTTTTTAGAGAGTGTATGATGGACACAACATCTGCCGGGCTGATTGGTGAAAGGAGAAGAGAGTTTGGATAGCTGCCTGAGAGATATGTGTTAATTTGTGTCTGAGTCTGTGGGACTTTACTGGCAAGATTAGCACCAACCGATGAAAAGAAGCTATTAAATTCATTTGCCATTTCTAAATCAGTTGACGGTGTATACCCATTCTTATAGAGTTTTATTTGGTTATGTGAGTGTTGTTTAGTTCCTAGGATACTAGAGATAGTTTTCCATGTGCTTTTCATGTTGCCTTTTGATTCATTGAATCTATTCACATAATATAAAAGTTTTGCCTTTCTTATGATACTGGTAAGCATTGATGAGTACCCTTTAGCTACTTCCTTTGAAACTAGGCCAATCCTAACTTTCTTTTCATATTCATGTTTCTTGTTGATTGAGTTGAGAATGCCACTTGTGAGCCATGGATTGTTTAATCTTTTGTCAGTTACTTGCTTGGTAAGAAGGGGACAATGAAGGTTGCAGAGGCTTAGCGTTTTGGAGAGGAAGAGGTTAGCTAATGAATTTATATCCTGGGTATTATTGAATTCAGAATCCCAGTTAATATTGTGAAGTGCATTTGTAAGATTGCCTAAAGCTGATTCACTGTGTAGCCTTAATGAAAGTTTATTGCTTTTTGGTGGTGTTATGTCCATTTTCGCAATGAGAAAGGTAAGATAGTGGTCAGTTGTTCTGTCATAGATTATACCAGATACAAGGGGAGCTGTCATGTTTGTCCATATTTGTTTGTTTACAGTCTCCGTGGTGTAGTGGTAAGACACTCGCCTGGCGTTCCGCGAGCGCTATGTCATGGGTTCGTATCCTGGCCGGGGAGGATTTACTGGGCGCAATTCCTTAACTGTAGTTAACGCAGCAGTAAAATGTGTACTTGGATGAAAAAACGATTCTTCGCGGCAGGGGATCGTATTCCAGGGACCGTAGGATTAAGGACTTGCCCGAAACGCTACGCGTACTAGTGGCTGTACAAGAATGTAACAATTCTTGTATATATCTCAAAAAAAAAAAAATATGTGGTCCAAGGTAGTGGCTGATGTTTGAGTGACTTGGGTGCGTTTGGTGATTGTGGGGATTAGCATACAGGAGTTCATGCTGTTAAGGAAATAGTCAACTTGAGAGCAATTTTGTTGACCCAGGTCAATATTGAAGTCTCCTCCCAGAATGATGTGGTTTTTGTTGAGATTGTTGTTTATAATAAGATTCCTTAGGTTATCTGAGAAAGAAGCTATGTTAGTATTGGGAAATCTATAGATGGCTCCAATAGTCAAGGAGGACTTAAGGGATTTAATTGTAAACTGAGCAAAAGTATATTCACAGTAGTCATCTCTATCACTAATGCCACTGTTGCAGATAAATGTATCTCGGTAATGTATAGCTGTGCCACCAACTTTTTTATTACGATTACAGTTGTGAATGGCTTTATAACCAGCTAAGTTGTAGAGTTGGGTATAGTCTTTATTTAGCCAAGTTTCTGTTAAAATAATGAACGATAAGTTAGTACCTAGTGCTGTGAGTAGTGCATTTATATTGTCAAAATGTTTACCAAGTGATCTAACATTTTGGTTGTAAACTGATAAGAGTAGTAAAATATATAACTAGAACCGCGCGCACCAGCTGAGCAGGTGAGCCCATTAGGCCCAGCTGCCCAGCTGGTGCACAGGTGTCTAGTCACATAGTGTTCTGGGGGGGGATTTTCCCGGATGTTTTGGCGCGTGCCGGCACGTGTCGGCGTCCGGTGTCTGGTTAAGCGGGGGTCTTTGACGCGTGTTATGTTGGGGTGGGGGTATGAGACTATCTGGTTGTATGTAGGGCTTGTGGGGAGAGTAAGGAATAGGAGGAGAATAGGAGAAGAGAAGAAGAGTAGATGAATATGTATGGGTAAGCACCGTAGAGTTAATCCTGTGTGTAGATATATATAGTTTGATCAATAGATGAGACTATGTAGTGGATGGAGGGGGGTGCCTACATGGCCAGGATATGTTGAGCTGTTGAGGGGGTGGGGGAGGGGGGCTTCCCCTCGGTCTGAGAGGGTAGGAGAGCAAGGCACTTAAGATTGGAAGGGGAGAAAGAGAGAAAGGGAGGAAACAGCTGTTTGCGGTTTTTGTGTTTTGACAGTGGAGTCATTATTTTTCTAGTTGGTAGATGGGGTCGTGTTGGGAGCTGCACCAGGGCGGATGTGGTCCATTATCCTTAATCGTTTTTT